>NW_020897703.1:3590353-3821677 GCF_003984885.1 Neopelma chrysocephalum
GTCTGCTTCATTAATACTAACACTAGAGTCTGTCATAATGATCTTGAGGTTAGCAGCAATATTCACTGAGCAGGGAAGAGATTTCTGTGCCCTGAAGAAACTCAGAAGAGAAACCCAACAATGTGCGCTCATGCATCCACTTCAAGTACTCGCTTCAACTTGCCGTGTGGGTGTCTTTCTCTGGCAGATGATCTGCTCTTACTTCAGGGCTCAGATCTCAAACATGTTGCAGTGTGATTCAGGGCTTGATCCTGGCCAGTGTGGTTTGGCCACAGCTTGTTCAGGCTGCTGCTGTTTGCACAGTGACTTGCAGGATCAAGCCCATGTTAAAGAGTATTTTAGTGGTGGTGTTGTCCTCTTTGACATAGGTTGCCTGTGTTGCGATTGTTTGCTTTGGGATGTAGATGTAGCTTCTGCCTTTGTGTGACCTGTGTGAGCTTTGTTTCTTGGGTCATGATATCAGGCATTAATGTATTTGGTACAGGGCTGTTATTTTGTCTCCTAGCAGTAAGGTGGTTTTGCTTGAACTACGGATGCTGTTGCTTCAGTTTCTTATTTCTAGGTAGTTTTTTTTACAGTCTTTGCTCTCCCATGCAGGTTTTACAAGGCTACCTGTCGTGGTTAATAACTGCATTAAGCACATGTACTAGCTTACCAGGATTGGTTTTTTTGGTATTACAACATAATAGACTTTGTCCACTGTGTTTCTGGGACTAAAATGCTTTTTCTGGGAAGGTGGTCTTGAGCAAGAGAGTTTTCATCATCATGGAGAATAGGCTGTGTCTGTTCAGAAATCCAGTGATATATTTCTTCAGTTATACAGACAAAATTATAAAGGACTACATCCAAACTAAGATGAAAAACAGTATCAAGGAGAAGGAGAGGTTTTTCCATGTATATATACATCTGTGTGTGTGTATATATATACAGAGAGAGAGAAAGAAAGACTACATATGAGAGTTTAGTTTGTATTTGCAGTTTACTGAACACTAGCTTTTAGTTCCTGTTATTTCCATTTGACTGTTGCTCTTTGGGATCCTGGGGTTGTGTTGTGCCTGTGGAGTCTCTTACAGAGGGTACCTGAAGGCCCTGCTCATGCTCCTGGCTCACTGGAGCACAAGGAGCATTAGCCCAGCATTGGCTCAAGGGGAAGTGCAACTCTTGGCTTGAATCACAGGTAGAGTTTTTGTATGTGGTGTCATGAAGCAGTGTAGGCAAACCCCGGAGTGTTACAGGATGAAATTCTCGTTTGTTTGTTTGTGTTTTTCAAGTACCCAGCCCATCCCTCTCCACCAAGCAATACAAACACCTACACTGTCATACACAGGAACATAGTAAATCAAAGCCCCAGAAACAGTAAAGGGCTCAGGTGGTTTTGCTTTTAGTCTTTATGTTACTCTTTTCCTTACTCTTTTCAAATATTATTTCTTGCAACTTTCTGTTTCCAACATGAAGAAAAACACAATGAACCAGAAACACAGTGCATTTAGCTGCTTTATTGTGGCCAACCACAATGTAAAACAAATTTGAGCACACAGCATGATTGTTCAAGTAATAGATGATATTGTAATAAAGTACTAATCTACTTGCTAATGTTTATTAAAGTGGGAAACTTCATTCTGGGGTAAAGTTGCAGTGTTAAATTTGCCAGGTTCTGTTTGAGATTGAGACTGTTCAAAAAGCTTAGAACATGTAAGCACAGGCTTCCTCTGCCATCTCCTTGGCCTCAGCTGTTCTGAACATGCAGCGGCACACCTGCTTATGAGTTGGCTAGATCCAGAACTGCAGTAATTCAGGCAAATACAAAGAAAAATGAGTATTATATTAGAGATATAATTTTGCATATGTCACATTAAGAAACCCCACAAAACCAAAACACAGCACTCCCCCCCCCAGTGAAAACAATGCTGTGTAAGCTTTGGTTCTGGATTCTTTCCAATAAAATCTAATAACATTTCTCTTTGTTCTTTATTGTCTTTCTTTTCAATGAATTGTTTTAGCAGCATGATCTGAAACCATTCAAAGTCATAGGAAGCCACTATGTTTGAGCATAATCGTTGCTAAAGACATGTGCATTATACATATCTGGAGTATTAAAATTGGTCTGCATAAATGGAAGAATCTTTACTAAATCTTATTTTACTAGAATTTCTTTGTTTTCTATTTCCATGCCCCAGTGTTTAAATAATTAAATAAAGCAACCTTATTGTCCCCTGGGAGTTTAGTGCACTTGAAGGGTACATTAGCAGATGGGCATATTACAGCAGGACTGAGTTGTGTGCAGCAGCAGTTTCTCTAGATTGTTACAGGCTACCACAGGATTAGAAGCATGGGTTTGTTTTTGACAGAACTGACAAAAGGGATGTAGAGTACAGTTCCAGAAGGTTTGCAACAAATCTATGTAGATGCTTAATGATTTTAAACTCTGCATAAGGTTGCTTTGCAGAGATTGCCACAGATCCAGAAAAGCTTATAAAGATACAGAGCAGGCTTTTATGATAGCCCCAGCTGTGCAGCTTCTGTGCTGCAGCCTCAACTAGTGTCAGTAGTGTTCCCTGGCTTCTGCACATGTAATCTTCTCTCTTCTGGGCCCTTGGGGCATTGCAAGTATAACTTTGACAGGAGAAAAAATAGCTTTTTTTTACTATACTGTATCCCAGGTTGTGAAATATTCTCCCATAACCTGTACTAGTGGTCTTCCAAACCCCTTCTTGGGTTGGCCTGTGCTGCCTCTTGCCTGTGTATGAGATTTCACTGCAGTGCTTGTGCATCCCGGCTGTGGAGGTGTCTGGGGACCTTACACTGGGCTCACTGTAAGGTTTTTGCGACCTCTCAGCTGAAAATGTCCAGTTTCTAGCAAGAACTTTCCTCAGCCCTTGGCTGGGAAGAGGCTGCTGCCTGTATATTAGCAAAAAGAGCTTTGCTATTTCAGGCCTCTTCTTAATTCAGGGTTGACTTGGGTTAGAAAGATGCAGAAGGCCTTGCAAGGTGCCTGTAAGCTTGAAGTAGCCCTAGTATCTTGCCCCAGGTGGTTACATTGGCTTCCAGTCCTAGGGGAAGAAAATGGGGCATCAAAGTATCTTGGTCGTTGCATCTCCAACAGTACTTAGAAATGACGTGTAACAAATATCAACAGCTTTTCCAGTTGAATTGGGATTTGGAATTTTCTTCCTGCTTGGGGTATAGGAACGAGTGGTATGTGTTGTTTGGTGGGGAATGCAGAATGCATTGTCATTTAAGCTGATAAAAATGTGAATGCTCTTTTCTGCAGATGAAATGTTAGCCCATCACAATGTCTCCGTGCTACATGACAGATGCACTGATAAATGCCGAGTGAGAGGCCCTTTTGCTTTGGGTTCTGAACAAACACAGCAAGGAGACAAAAGTTGCCTTTGTGAGTTATTGCAATAAAGTAGAAACTGGAAAGAAGGAGGGAATATTATCAAAAGTCTAGTTAGCAAAACTTTTGCTAAGCAGATCTTGTCCAATCTTGCATAACGAGACCATGTCAAGATCAAGAAAGAAATCAAATCTCCTGACTGTGTTCTGTGCGTTCATCGTCATGAGGCCACTCCTCTGGGGTTTCATTTTTGTCCTTCAACAGGGAAAATAAAGAATCTCTTTTGTCCCTGGGGTACTGTGGTATGGTCTCCCACTACTCTTGGGTGTTCTGCTTTCAGCAATGGAATGTTTCTGTGCTTGTCGCTTGCTCAAGGATTTAAGCCATTTATTTTGTTTGTTTATAATAGAGTTCTGGTGGGAAGACAGATGTTATGTGGGAAAGCTATTTTCCGGATCTGTTTATCCCTGTTATGTGGAATCTCTCAGACCACCATTAGCAAGTAGCTATTAGGCATCAGCTTTGAGAGATTGGCATTTCTAGAAGAGGAGATGTATTAGTTCTTGTAAGCAGCTTTGCAGCAAAACCAGTGATTTCTTGGCATGCTTTGGCTTGGTGTTTAAGATGGACAGGAGTATGTCTTTGTTTCCATATGGTCATTTGACCTTTTGAAATATTGGTATTTTAGGAAATGGACTGTATTTGTTCATGTCTGACAATAAAGAGCTGACTTGAATTCTGAAAATACATTGTCTAAGCAATACTTAGCTATGAAGAGATGGTTCTAAATAAATCTCGTTTGAATGCCTGTGTTTAAAATTAAAAATCAAGGTTTTCACTTTCACTCATCTTTCTTTACCTTGACATCTCAAGATATTTCAAGGAACTTAGCAATTAAATTATATGCTATTAAGGTAGTAAAATAGGGGCAAATCTTTGAGTTCTGAAGAATTAATGTTTCAAAATACAATCTTCAAGATTTGGCCTTCATCTCTCTTCTGCTGATACTTTCCAAAACTAATTTCACAACAGGCTGAATTCACAAATTCCTAAGATTTAGAAGGAAACAAGTTAACATATTAATGTTTTATCAGGAAAGAGTCCTAATTGGGGTATCCGTGCACTTGGGAAGACTAGAAAGCTTCTTACGCTTGGGTATCTGTTACCCATGCCAAGAATCTGTAGACTTGCAAATTGCCAAGGCCGCATGTGTGCAGAGAGAGCAAAGTAAACACTGTAGAAAGGCAATTTTTGCATTTTCATCTTGTTCAGCCAAAGAGATTAGACATAGTTGGAAAGCGCTTTCCTCCGTAGGGGGAGGATGACCACAAAACTTTCTTTGTTTGAAGAACATATACATAAGCACACGCTGCGGTTTGTGTTTAAAACAAGCAAAAATCTCAATTATTTTGGGGTTGATCTCAACTGTCTGTATCTGAATGCCTCTGAGGGTGCTACCCTCCTGAGTTGTGGTGTGAGGCAGATTGGAGCTGTCCCTCCGTTGGGTTGGAGCCTGGCTGCCGAGGTGCGAGGCAGCTCCAGGCTTGCTCCCCCTCATGGCACTCAGCACGGGCCTTTGGGGTGAAACCAGCCTGTCCTAGGGTATTGGCTCTGTTCTGGGCTTGAATGCATGTCAGGAAATGCTTTGCAGAAGGTGCTGTCCAGTTGAAGGGAGAGGAGGTGTTTAGAAATGGTGAGGCTTGAGCCCAGTGGGTGAAGTGCTGTGTTTCATCGTAGCAGCACGGTACAATGAGTTGTCAGCAGGGGCTGCTTCTGATTCATCCTGTGAGTGGTAAATGTTACAAGGATGAACTACGGGAGTCTTTGGAGACCTCATGCCACTTGTTTTATCACTGTAGTCTAGTTTGTTCCACTCATTTTGGGACAGAAAATGCCACGTGAGCTCACGGCTTGCCTGCGCATATACGTGCTATGGAAAATAGGAAATATTGCTCTCCTCGCTTTCTGCTTAGGACCAAATTTAGTTGGCATTTAGCATGAAATTGCTTTAGACTTGGAAGTTAGATAAGGAAGGGTTTCAGCAATTAATATTTTTCATTTGTGACTTCCGCTCTGGCAGTAATTTGGTGCTCTGTTGAACCTGTTGCTCAGTAACTTGGGCTCCTCATGCCTCTCCTTGCATTTACACGTGCAAATTACAGCACTTTTCTCTAAGAAATGTCCGGGGGTGAAATCCACATAGTGATTGTGAGGTACTGAAGTATCACTGCACAGAAGCCATTTAAAATCATAGATCATTGTAAAAACTATTGTTTTTTCTTCCATCATTACTGTAAATGTAATCCAAGTAATGGGAACCTGTGACTTTTGTGTACAGCTTTACATCTCCCAGGTTATCAGAAAATTGTGTTTCATCAGGTGTTAATTATTTATTTCATGGTTGTGGAAAGAGATACCAAACACTTGAGGTTTTATTAATCTTTGGTCAGTACCTGCAGGCAGGATGGAATGGGGTTTTGGGATTTTTTGCCCCTCTAGTGTATTTGGATGCAACCTTTGCAGCTGGAGGGGGAGGCCTAGAGAGCCAGCAGTAGGCTCAACAAAGACAATTTAATTGTGTCATGTGCGGGCGTGGCAGTCGTGGTACACAGAACTGGTCTTCATTTAGCTCAGTAGTGGATGGGATCTAACAGAGTAAAACAAAAAGCTCCCTCTGCTTTCCAGTGGTAATGGTGAGTATGTTTAGAATCTGGACATAAAATTTATGCTTCACATCATGGTAGGACTTTGTCTGACTTTAATCCTGACAGTAAATCTCTCCTTTGGTGGAGACCTGTCAGAGGCTGTTAACCTTCAGGTTTCTTCTCTGTGAAGCTGTTCTGTGCTCAAGGCTTTGACAAGGTGTCATAAAGTTCCTCCTTGAGTAGGGGAGCACAGTCCAACTCCAGCATTGCCTTGCGTGGTTTTGTGTGAGTGCCCAAGGACTGCAGCAAAACTCATGTGACATTTGCCATGCAGATGGAGTGAGTTCTTTGTGAACATCTGTGTCCTTTTTCTTTTCCCTCCCCCAACTGAATTAGTCACAGAAATATAGTACGATTGGGCTTTCTTTTAAAAAATGTTCATAAGAGGCTTTCAGTTATGTAGAAATAGCTTCTTGGTACCCAACAGTGGTTTTTGAGAGAGATTTAAAAGACATTTCAGAGTGTATGCACATATTTATTTATTGCTACAGTTAGGTGCTTTTTTGTTTGTTTGTTCAGGTTTTTGTTTGTTTGTTTGTTTTGTTTTGTTTTTGTTTTTCTCAGAAGCATTAAATGGGCAAACAACATGTAAGCAGCAGAAGTATGTTAAAGAGAGAAATTCACGATAACTTTTTTTCCTTTGACAGACATACATTGGCAGCGTGGTGATATCAATAAACCCCTACAGGTCTCTACCCATTTATACTCCAGAGAAAGTGGAGGAATACAGAAACCGAAACTTTTATGAACTCAGTCCTCACATGTAAGTACAGCAAAGAAGTTTTAGTTTTCATTCTGTCCTGGAACAGATGGTACCAGCTGTCTCTCTTCTCAAAAGCTGCGTTGATTAAAGCAAGCAAAATGAAAATCACACCACCACTCCCACAAAATGAATTTTTGTTAGCTCATCTATATTCTAAAATGAAGGCAGAATGAGATACTCTTTCATGCACTTAGATTCTGGTATGTGCATTTGAGAACATCTTCCCCTAATAATTAAAAGTAGCCATTATTACTGCGTTGGAAAGGAAGCAGTGTGTTTTCAGGGAAATCTCTTCCTTTTGAAGTCCAGACTGCCTTGTGGAAGCCTCTAGATGTTAAATATGTGTGACTCATATAGTGTTACTTTTGATATCTGAAACTTTTAATTTATCTTTGTGCAATGCAAAAAAAACCCCAAACCCCCCCCCCCCACTCTCATGATGAATGTGGAAACATATTGGACGTGTCTGAATGGTAACTGTAGGAAAAAAAAAAGCTTGGTCTTCTCTTCTCTGTGCTGGGTTGAAATGAGCTCATTCCAAGAGGACAGATACAGCACCATAAATATATAATGCAAATTTTAAGGCTAAAATATGTAGCAGAATTATTGGTCAGAGCTATTGAGAGTAAAGGAACGTGGTTAAGCCCTGTGCATAATAGGACAAAATATTGATTGCAGATGTGGATGCTATGGCTGAAAATGAGGTACCTGGGCTTCAAGGTCTGTATGTTGCAGTAATCATTTTATCTTGTCAGACTTTGTAGTGGTGAGGTTAAAGCCAGGTGTTCCTCTCCTCTGCATGACACTAGGATAGAGAAGTGTTTCCAGCTTGTTGTGAAGTTGTACCTGACTTTGCAGCCACAAATTCAGGAGACTGACTTGAGCGATTGGATAAGTGTCTAAACGTGGCCATAAATTTTTCATCTTCCTTCCGTGTTAGCTTTTAGGTTAAAAGGAAATTATGTGTGGAAATAGTTCTGGAAGTTATTTTGTTCTGATTAATTTTTTGCCTTAAGACTTCATCTGTAACATTTCCACATGTGTTGGGCTGAAATGCAGATAGCGCGTTAATCAGATCAAATAAGCTTCTGGTAGTTCTTGGACCTCTTGGATCTGAACTCTGGCTATATTCAGGTTTTCCTCCTTCACAGTTTTGTTTAGCAAGCACAGTTGCTTGCTAAATTGACACAGTTCCTTGCTAAAAGAACTTTCTGCTCTGGTAATTCTGTTCAGCTGCATAAAATTTGCTGTCAAATGATGGAGTATTTTAAAAGTAAAATCTGGGATTTAAAGTGTGTCTGACATTCTGAAAGTCAGTACTATGTACTTGGTTATACCTTGAATCAAGTACATAGTAATATATTGATCTCCACATTTTTCCACCTCTCTTGAGAGATGATTTGCCATAACAAAAGTGGTCAACAATCATTCTTGTGTGTATTAACTTGTTTTAACTTGACAGAAATATGTTACATAAACATCATTCATTACTAATGACAATAATTGTATGGTCAGGCTGCTATCTCACAGCAAGAACTTCTGTGAGATAGAGCCCAAGAGCAGGAGATTGAAGTGAGAAAATGTTGACTTTTATGTCAGGAGATCTTGACTGCACTATAGCAATAGATTTTCCTTGCAAGTTTGGATAGAGTCCCAAGTCAAGAAAAATATAAGCCTAATTTGTCTTGGGCATATATGATCTCTCCACAAATTTTCTTTATTTGTTATGTCTCCTGTATGAAAATTTTGTCTTCTGACACCTGCTAAGTAGACAAAATATCTTTAAAAATAGAAGATTAGGAAATAATCTTTGTTATTGTTTCTTTTACCGATACAGTATTTTCAAACTGTAGAAATATAAAATGATCTTACTTTATGGTGACCTTGCTTCCCTTCCCATCTGCCTGTAGATACTTACAGGAATTGCAGAATCAAGAGAGTCACTTTAGTCTCTGCTAAAATTGGTAAACTTCTCACCATCTTTAAAAGATATTTGGAAAGTATTGTAGGTGTATAAGATAAGTGCTATGTAGGCTGCCTTATGCCATCTCCGACAAGCCTAAACAACTTTTCATCCCCTTTAATATGTAGTGCATTGTGCTGTACCTAAGGATTCATGCCAGTCCAGTTGTTCACTGTGTGAGCATGGAGCTGGTCCTTGAATGCTGGTTAACAGACCATGAGGTGAGTGTGCAGGGTGACCCTGCAGTCCTGCTGGAGCCGAGCCTGGGCTGTTCACCAGTGGGGTGCTTGCTTGCCAAACTGGTCAGTACAGACCACGAGTGGGGTTTGGGACAGAGCTGGCATCATCCCATCCTTGGAACTTGCAGCTAATTCTAGGGTTGACTGCTCTGGCAGCAGCAGGCCACTGCTAAAAGCAGGGTTCAGACATGTGTGGGGAGGCTGCTGCACTTCCACAGAGACCTTGCAATCTTCAAGGTAGTTTTTTTTTAGCTGCTCAGGAACTTTAATGAAGAGATGCTGTGAGACAAATTGCAATTTGTGGTATTTGTTCTGCCATGGGGGTAAGAAACCCCACATTGATTTGTGGAAATGTACATACCTACTTTTCTTTGATGTGTAAATCTCCATTGAGCTGTGGCCTCTTCAGAGGTATTGATTGTGGGTAAGCCCCCTGCACCATTTAAGTGTGCTTTGGGAAAAGACTTTTCATTCCTGTTGTGTAATCCCAAGCAAAGTAAAACTCTGGACTTTTAATAGGGAAACTAATGCATACAACCTAGAAAGTGTGTCTAGAAATAAAATTACATACAGTGTGTTTCTTATTTCAGTGTGTCTTTTGTACAAATAATGTGGTTTTATTACTAATGGTAGCTAGAAAAATGCAAATAGTTAATTGAAAAAATTTTTAGCGGTGGTTTGGTTTGAGATTCCTTTAGAAACCAGATCAGTATGGCACCAAAACTCTTCTGTCAGAAATAAATGTGCTGTCACCTGTTGGCATGATAACTCATATTCTCCGATGTCTGTCATTTTGAAGAGAACCTTCAGATTTGGGAACCCCAGGTTTTAAGTGTCAGCATCTCCAGAGTAGTCTGCCATGGGACATTCCTGCACCTCTGGCTCTGTGTGGTTTGGTTATTTTCCAGTAGTTTTGTATGACCTTCCATCTGTGCTTGAGGTACATGTGCGTGTTCCAGTGGGATGGATTGATATAGGGAGGGTGTTCTTGAGAATGCCACCTGTCCCAGTTAAATAGCAGGCTTGGTGAGCAAATGAAAACAGAAGGAAAGAGAGAAGTATATAATGCCATGAAGGAAATCCATACCTGGAGTTTTTTTCCATATATGGTCATTGAAGGAAACATACTTATGGGAGTGAAAAATCTGTTCACGTGTATTCTTAGCCCTAATCTCAAAGAGGAGGGAGGGAGGGAACACCTAATCATCTGCTCTGTGTTTCCTCAAGAGTGTCTGTGAGAGTGACTGACTCTTTCAGTGACGCCAGTTAACACTTAATTGCAGGGTTTGGACAGGGTTGTTTTGGTGTTTTGTTTTGTTTGGTTTTTTCTTTTGTTTTAATTTTGTTTGGTTTTTTTAATGATCTTTGGAAACTAGAGTAAAGCCACGACCACACTTTGAATGGGCAGCCAAGCTGAATTTCTGGGAGAAAGTTTCTGATCAGGTGATTTTGGATAGAGTTACACCTGATAAAATTTGATCAAAGAGATTTTATTTTAGTAGTTTGTTCCTCTCTAAATACACTACTGTTGTTGTGGCACCATATAATAAAGCGTTACTTTTCTAGGTCTTCTGGAATGCTTGTTTTCATAGTCTGTGGCTATTTGCATAGTTGTAATAGGAAGTTTACCAAGCTTTTTAATTGTTGGGTTGTTGGTTTTTTTGATGTTTTGTTAATCTTGCTGGCTTTGTCTTTGTCTGCAAGGCAGGATCAAACTTGTCTCTGACTTGATAGGGCAGAGTATGACATTTCAGTGTTCAAACAGTTTGCTGCTTGATTTGTGCAGTCCTTACATTTCTGTTCTGCTCTCTCAGTTAATGTAATTACTCTTTCAGTTGATGTAATTGCTGCTTTGCTTACCTTGTGGGTAGGCTGGTCATGAGAGCAAGCCAAGCTGTCTATCTTGCTATTTCACATTGATTTTCACCAGTGACAAAGGCAGCTGCTGGTGTCTTTGAAGTGAATGCAATGGGAAATCAAATAGATTATCATACCACATATTTGTAACCATAATGCCGTATCACTTTCCTACCAGTAACAGATTTGCTTTAAGGGATTGCAGAATAGGTGCTTCCATGCATTTCCTATCTTAACATCGGTTCCTGGCTACCAGCAGCTCTCTGTCCCTGGGAGGTAGGGTGGCATGGTGGCTTTTTGCACCCCATTATGTTCTGAGGTGCCTTACCTGCTCGCTCTAGAAGAATCACAGATTATTTTGAGGCACAAAATAAAAGTGGCAGCTGTATTGCTAATGGCAAGCTACAAGCAAATGAGGGTTTGGTCAATGTGCATTTGTTTTAGCTATGCACTGAATTTTTTATGGTGACAAACTAGGAGCACAGTGAAAATCTGGAGAAGGCTTTTATCAGACGTCTATTGAATTCCACTTGGGCAATTTGCTGTATATTTTATTTACTTGTTATTAGTTCTTTTAAATCAGACATTCCTGAAGAGACAATAGTTTGCATGTAAAGCTTTCAAATTTAGTGAAACTTAAACTTTTACAGGCAACTCCAGAAATCCAGCTTGCCTTTATATGGAATACAAGCACAAATATATTTGTTAAAATGTAAGAATAAGGAACTTATTCATGTTCCTCATTTAAAGGATTGTCACATAGATAATTATTGGGACAAATCATTAACTTGTGGATAACTGCAATTACTCTGACAATAGATAGTGTTTACTGTTTCCTTTTCAAGTTTTGAGCTGATGTAAGCGGTGAATATAGAAGTTATATTTTTGCTTCTATCTTTTTTTTTTTTTGCTGGTGTTCCAGGATTGCGTGTCTTTGGAAACACCAAGATTACAGTAACTCTTTTTCCTCTATGATGTAAAGCAAATATTTTTGTCTGAAGTGTATGATAAAGCCTCAGCTGTGAAGGATAGTTTTTAACTATATGTAAAATAAGCTTTTCCCCATAGATAGCAGAGTTGTAAGATACATAATAGCTGTCTTTATTTGTTGAGGAAGGGGGTGGTGGGGTGAGAGCCTGTGATATGGTTAAGTGTCCTTCATTGCCCCAGTATGTTTATTTTAACACTTCCGTTTCAGTTTGTACTTTCCTAATCTTCATTTGCCTTTGTTTTGTTTTTGGTTTGTTTTTTTTTTTTAACCACCCCTTCCATGGTATTGTTCACCTTGCAGTGTCTGCTTTTTAGAGACATTCTGTTCTTATTCCTAATAATTCTTTACTTTTCCAGAAACTCAGTCTTTGGACTTGTTCATGTGGCTCAGCAGAGTGCTGCTTTCAGAAGAGATATATGGTTGAGGGAAAATGATCACTTCAGAGGTTAGTTGGCAAGATCTGTGACTGATAGAGATCATAAATAGCAATTAGAAAGGACTGTCAGTACCTAATTGTTAAACCCATGCTAGGAATTAGTTGAAAGAGAAAGGGGGTGGGAAAAAAAATCTACAGAGAACATTGAAGTCTTATTTTGGCAGGGGTCAGGATTATTGCCCTCTTAACCTCCCTAGCGAGGCAGCACTGGATATGGTGTATCCCTGAATGTAAGTCCCTCAAGCATAGAGATGAAAAGAGGATGAAGCATCACACTTGCTTCAAGAGTCAAAAGACTTTGTGCCTGAGAAGAGCCTCTTCTGTTGCAGTCTGCTCTCACACCACCCATGGCATTCATGGTTTCCTGTATTTTACACTTGGTAGGAGACCTCAGAAGTCTTTTTGAGAAAATAAGAGTTTTGAGGAGGGCAGTTATCATGTGGCTGTATTGAAATGGCCGTCTCATTCTCTGAAGAGCATTTTGGAAGTGATTTGCTGACTTGAACGCTTAGGGTATGAAGCAAGATTTCTCTTGCATACAACAATAAATTTAGCTTTTCCCTGAAATTTGAGCAGGGCTGTTTTAGTGGGTTTGGATAGCACATAATGCAGCCATCTCACCCCAGTGCTCCAGAGGTGGATGTAGTCTTATTGACAAGAACAGTAGTTGCTTGTTTGCTGCTGGTATTAGATTGCATGAAAATTTGTAATAACACAGAATAATACAGGAAATGATTTATAGCAGGATGTGTGGCTGTAAGGAGGCTCCAAAAATGCACCCAATATCCAAGAAGTATAGACTGAAAAAGCAGTGCATAGATGAATGTTGTACTTTATTTTAATTTTTAGAATGGTCTGGAGTGACATTTAGACTGGATTCCAAAGTTTGGTGGAATGAGCCTTTCCATCAGGCCTCTAAGTAGCGCTGTCTAATTTAAGGAATGAAAAGGCCCTTTAAATCCTTTTTGTATGGCACTGGTGCTGTCATTCTTCTGTGAGCGTCTGGGACGTGGGATGTCCAAGATGAGAATGTACAATGCCATGTTGTAGCCGCAGAGCTGTCGCACAGGTGGGGTGGAGCTGCCAGAGCTGCTTGCACACAGGCTATGTGGAGTCAGGGTGGATTTCTATGCTCTTGTGGCATTTAAACACTTCCTAGGCTAAGAAGGAGTATATATAGAGACTACAGGAGATATAAAAAGCATCAAGACAACACTGTCTCCCAAAATACCCCAGGGGATGGAGAGTACTGGCTGCTGCTGGTCTCGATCTTCTGCATCTCTCCGTCTTTTAGAAGATACAGAAGCATATTCTGCCATGACAAAATTATTCAAAAGCACCAGATCCACTGGCTTACAAACCACTGAAGTGTCCATAGCTATGCCAGTTGGCAGTGCTGTCAGCCACAGCTCCTGAGGTCCCACTGCCAGATATCCCTCCTCTCTGGGCAGGGCCCACCTGGCTCCACTAGAGCCTGCTCATCCATCAGTTTCTCCTTTGGAGAGCTGTGTGTGGTCCTAGCCAACACTCCTGTGTCCAGTGGGCTTCTTGAGGAAGCTTGCAAAAATGTAAGGCTTTGGGTACCTTTAAAATGTAGTGAGTTTGTAAGGAAAACACTTAACTCGAGATCTGTTCCAGATGCTTCTGTAACTCTATAATTGTTGTCATGGTGTACAAAGGAAAATAATCTAGAAGCACCCTTCATGAATTAACTGCTGGCTTAGAGCCTCAACAAAATAACTTCATTTTCAGAGCTGTTTTCAAATATTTACTCATACCTCTGTACACAGCATACTTCACATGTGACTTCAGTCATGTTGGGGATCGAGAGTCAAATGTTTTTAGTTATCTATGGTGATCTCTTTCTCTCTTCTTTTTTTTGCATGTGAGTGTATTTGTTATAGTCTGTGTTTATTTGTAAGCACAGAAAAGTTTGGGGTTTGGCTAGATTATTAGACCAACGGCAATTAGGGCAAAAAAGAAAAAAAAAAACAAACCTTAATATACATTATGTTGGGGATGTGTGTAAAGGCTTCAGTAGTCTAAATTAATGGTAACTTTTTTGCCAGATCCTATTTCTCTCATTTTCCTGGAACTGGATTGTTCTGTCTAGCATTCATATTATGCCATTGGTATTTTTAGGATATAAAATGCTGAGGGTATTTTTTTTAAATTAATTCACATTGTCACATAAAGTAAAATGTTCCAATAGCTTCATTTTTCTTTTCATTAGAATTTTGGGGCTTTTTTTACTCACTGAAAAGGATGACTTGTACTTATAAAGGAGACACTGCTATGTTTCGCTTTTTAAATGCTTCTGAAAAGTGAGGGGAGGTAGAGGACCTGTCAAAAATGAGACAAATCCCATTTTATGCATTGCATGTTCACGGACCAGAATTTTCATTATGCCCTTCCTGCACTAGCAGCATGGTACTCTCCTAAGATCTGGGATTTCAAATTGCAATTAAGAACAGCTGTTGTCCTTTCATTGGAAGTGTCCCGTTGTGTTTAGTGGTTGTCTTTTTTTCTTCTTTTTTTCTTTTTTTGAACAATTTAGAGCACACCAGGAAATGCCCATCTGCTCTGTGAGGAGCCTTTGTCATGATTTTAGATACAGCATAAACAAGGCTAATGTTTAAAGCCTTAAAGAAACTTTAGTAAAATTTCAGATATTGTACCACCTTTAGCGTCAGATCGTTTTCCATTCAATCTCTTTTTATGGGCAACATTATGCAAAAGGCTGCTTTTTTCAGCTCTGGGTACATTATAGTTAATGTAGTTTGGGTTATTAAAGATAAACTTTTTCATGTTAGGAATCAGGAAATACACAGTCTTAATATTTACTGTCTAGCACACTGAATAATCTTTTACTTATGTTTTGAACAGATAAGAGAGCTGGGATTGGGGTTTACAAACAGAGGTCTGAACTACAAAGACAGTTTAATTGTGGTCATTTCAGTAAATTAGTTCAAATCTGCAGTTTTTTGTATACACAGTTTCTGTTTTACCTATTAAAGAAATGATTTTTAGTTGCTTAGCCTTGTGGAGTTCAAGCTGCAACTGATCATAATTACTGCAAGATGACTTTTAGTGAGAATGTATCCACAGGATGAAAAAAACTGTGTGCAGTTGACATCCTCCTTGAGCATCAGCATTCCAGCCAAGGATGTAGGTGCAATACATTGTCCCTGGAAATAGTCCACATGGGCTGAACTGAAGCCTCGTATTTGAGCAGTCTGAAGAAGGCTTTCATTTCCTGCTTTAACCTTTCATGGAAAGATAATTTTGGACATATATCCACAAGTCTCATTCACAAACTTGAGCAAATGCCATTTAATACACTGAATACACGCATTAGCTCAGTGTTGTAGCTGAGCTAACAAGCTCTCAGAAGCTCAGATAAGCTTTAGTACCTACTTTGCCTGGGGGTTCATGACAGGTATTTTGTTTGGAAAAGGGAGCTGGGAGGCAGAAATTAAGTTGCATAAGCCTTCTTAGCTTCTTAACAAACTACTTGGTTTGTTAAGAGAACTTAAGAGTTACTTGCAAAATTAAAAAGATTCAGTAACTCCTGAGTAGAGTAGCAGCATAACTATGTAATTACATAGTGTTGACATTGCCTTTCAGATATTTTCCAGATAACTGAATTAATTTTATTTGCAGTTCTGTCACTGTTGTCTCTCATAAACTTGTAGGCCACTGCATTCTAGCTTTTGTTACAGAGCCTAGATTTCAAATCTGATGATTAGCAACTTACTTCAGCTCACAAATAGCTATGAGGGTGTGAGAATACTCCTATTGTCCCTCTACTCTGCTCTGATGAGCCCCACCTGCAGTGCTTCATCCAGCTCTGGAGTCCTCAGCTGGATGCAGCTGACAGGAAGGACATTGACCTGTTGGAACGAGTCCACATGATTAGAGGGATGGAGCATCTCTCCTATGAGTAAAGGCTAAGAGAATTGGGATTGTTTGGTCTGGAGAAGAGAAGGCTTCGGGGTGACCTAATTGCAGCCTTCCAGTACCTGAAGGGAACCCATAAGAAACATGGAGAGAGACTCTTGACAAGAGCATGTAGTGACAGGATGAAGGGGAATGGGGGAATGGCTTCAAACTGAAAGAGAGGGTAGTTTTAGATTAGATATTAGGAAAAAATTCTTTTCTGTGAGGGTGATGAGGCACTGTAACAGGTTGCCCAGAGAAGCTGTGGATGCCCCATCCCTGGAAGTGTTCGAGGCCAGGTTAGATGGGGTGTGGAGCAACCTGTTTTAGAAGAAGCTGTCCCTGTGCGTGGCAGAGGGGTTGAACCTAAATGATCTTTAAGGTCCCTTCCAACCCAAGCCATCCTATCATTCTGTTTCTATGGTACTGTGATATGAATTCGATGAAGTACTTGGGATTTTTTCTGCTGGCAATCTGTTGCCTTCCACTGCAAGTATATGGCTGACATCTCTTTACCTGTCTCATCACTCCAAGATGTATCTTTTTATGTGAGATGTTGTAGCTCTTGGGTGTGTGCTGCATTCTGGAGTTTAGTTGTGCAAGATTATGCTGTTGTCCTGAGAGGTGAGACCTTTTAAAGCATGTCCCTTTCTATGAAGTGAGTATGTGAAACTGCACACCCTACTTCAATGTTTTCTCCCCCTGAGTACTGGAACATGTTTCTTTACTTTAGAATAAAGTAATAAATTTATTTTTCACTCTCCAGCTTATTTGGAAAGCACCGATACATCTGCAATAAAATTATTTGCAGTGAGAGAAGTCCCTCCGTGAGCATGTGGTAGCAATAAACACATATTGTGGAAGTCAAAACTTGACTTGCCATATCTCTGCTGTTACTGCACTGGGAGGAAATTACTTATTCCTGCCTTCTGACTTCAGGGTGATGCTTCTTAAGGCTGCAAAAAAAAAAGCAAGATTTTCCATTTGCTGAGCAGGAGTATGTTTTCTGAGGCGGAGACATAAAAGACTATGTGCTAAACATTTTTCCATGTGAAATCATAAGAGCAGCACTCTCCCCTTCTCTGTCCCAGGAAAACCCTGCAACCAGTACAGCCCTGTTGCGGGGGAATATGTGAGACCAGGAAATCACTGGCATTTTTAAACGGAGCAAATCAGTGCTCTGCCACTCACTGGGACGAGGACTAACTATAAACCCCCCAAAAACATCCTATTTAAATAATAAATTAAAAAAGGGAAGGAGAAAAGTGACTAATAGTACATTCCCATCTGTACGGGAAGAGCCAAGTTATACTGATCATTGTTCCTCTAATGGGGTTATAGAGTCTTGTCTTCTGAGTATCTCACTTAACCTGTACCCTGGGTCTGTTTTTGCTAAAATAGCTATGGATAATTGTAAGGACCCATGTTTAACCACAGTCTGTGTTTTAAGAATGAGGAATAATTGTTTTGCAGTGTTTTATTGAGATGGAAAACATATTATTTGTAGCTACCTAAGTAAAGATGAATTATAGTGTTATTGGGGGAGTCTTCTTATAGCATGCTCTTCTGGTGCAGCAGCATACTCAAAGCATTTCTTGTTCTGTGGAAAAATATTTCTTTTATGTAAAACTTGGTCAAAGCTGACATGAACTAAACACGTGTGTTTGACCAGTGAACTTCCCTGTGTTTCAGACACACCCTGTATTAGGTACAGAAACTAATTCAATTTTCTGTAAAAATGTTGAGAGTCTGGGTATTTCAGTGCAGAAAGGGAACGACTGTTTTCCCCTCCTCCCCCCTTTCCTCACTGTCCCAGCCCTTCATTTTCACATATGTGCAAGAGCTCAGAGGTGCAATTCAAATCTACTACTGCATAGTTGAAATAGTAAACTGGGATTTTAAATAATTTTGTGCCCTCTGGTTAAACTCTGACAGAAGCCAAGCATGGCAAATCAGGTTGCACCTCTCTTCCCTTACTGTTCAGCTGTCTGACCCATTTGAACTGGGGAAGTGGAATAAATCCTAATTTTTACAAGCCCAGCCTCAGGGACTGCAAAGCTTCAGAAGGTCCATGTTAAAACACAGATAGCTTGCCATCAGCACTTCTGGTGTGCCATGAAACTGCTTTCCCTGCCAGTGGCCACAGGCTTGTGTAGTGCAACTGGGTTGGCAGTGCAGGGAAAAACCTGGAGCTTCTGATGCAGAATATGGCTATGAATATGGCTTCAGCATATAGTTTGGCAGTAAAAACACTGAGCGTAAGGAGTTGGCTGGTTTAGGAAGTCATTAAATCAAGCATGCAATTGCTGATTTATCTTAGCAAATAAACAGCTAATTAAATACAGTTTTTGATAAAACAATGGAAAACACTTTCTGTACTTCCCTTCAAGGGGACAGTAAAATTATTGGTTTTGTAAACAGAAATGCCCAAGAAATTTGAAATCCTTGCAGTGCACGTTACAGCAGACTGCTTTGGTGTAGGTCTGTGGGAGGCCTGTCTGTGTCCTCCTGTGTGACCATGTAGGAGCTGGTTGGCTGCCTTGCATAATGCAGCCCAGTATTTGGGGTGAGAGATTGTTTTGGTTACAAACTCACTGGTAAATGCTGTGATGCTAGTATGGGTGGGGAGGTGATGGTTATGTGCCATCCAGCTGGCTGATCTAATTTCAAGGAAAATGGGACTAATCAAGGGGTGCCCAAGCCAAGCTGCTGTTCTGAAAAGCAAGGTGGTATTTGCTTCCCAGCCTTGATTTATGTGTATCTTCACTTTAGCTGACAAGAACCTGCTCCAAATAGGAGTTTGCTGTTTTGATTCCCTTCTTTAGGCAAACTAAGTCACGAGTTACACCTGTTGTCTGTGTGCAGCTGCAGGTGTTTATGGTGCGTACAGCTGGCATTGGTCCATGTTAGTTTGGTTTGGTATGCCCTGGAGTACCAAAATCAATCTGGTATTCCATGGTTAATGTGTCACCAGGACAGGGGATGAACTTGTTGGCTGCATCACCAAGGCTCTGCCTACTGCTCCCCTCTGCCACCATCTTGCATTACTTTGGGGGACCCAACCTTGTCCCCATGCCCTGGTCAGTCTCTTGATGGTGTGCTGGGTGTATTTCCCTACCAACTGACAGCACTGAGCTGTTGAATGGAATGTGGACACTCTTACCAGGTTTGCTAAAACTTAGATGGATTGTAGTCTGGATTAGAAGGTGATGTGATCATCCTCAGCTACAGAAATCCTGTTTTGCACCAGTTGAAGGAAAATAAGGCAACAGCTGTGTCATAGGCTCCTGGTAAAAGGCAGGGCATCTTGTTTTCCATCATACTAATGTGCAGCTCTAACAAGATTCCTTAGATGTTGTTGAAATAGGCAGAAAATCAATGGCTGCGTTTTTGGCTCTTGTGTGCAGTGCTAGGGAAAGATCACTGTTGGTTTAAAAAAAATAGTAATTTTTTTTTACTTACAGTAAGTGATCAAAACTGATAAAGTCTGCCTTGAAATGGAAATAGGTGCCATCCTGTGAGAGGGAAAAGGATCAGGCTGTGATGAGCTGCATGGTTGTGCAGGCACAGTAGTTGGGGAAGAAGCATTGGCTGAACCTCTCTGTAGGGAGGTTTTTGAATTGGACTCCATTGAACATGTCTAAAATTTGCCTCAGTCTGAGAAAGATGAGATTTTCAGCAAAAACATTTTTTTTCTTTTTGTCCAGACCTCAGACTACTGGCCTGAAACAAGTGTTCTAAACCTGCGGTGTATGTATGGGCATCGGAGGGTATATTATATTCCCAATCTAGCGGAACAGAAAATAAATCTCTCTGGCTTAATATTAGCCTATGTACTGAAGTGTTTTACTCTTGAAAATCAAGAGTGGCTTTGTCCTTCTCCCCCTCCCTTTTTCGCTGCCCCTACCCTTCTGTAAATTACTGCTGCTTCTTAAAATCAAATAGGCTGATTTACACAGCTTTGGGCTTTATTCTGCATCTAATAACGTCACAGTTGCTAATGTGAATAACAAAGCAGGAAGGCCTATGCAGGAGGTACCCTTCTGCTGTGTGTATTAGCCACGTAGTATTGTTGATCAAACAGGTTTCTGTGCTCACCAGGAAAATAAAAATGGAGAATATGAATAGGAGAAAAGGTTTTCCATCTGTCTTAGCACACCTCTTTATCCTCGTGTTTAAATTTGGTGGTGTTTTCTGGGTTTTTTTTGTTTTTTTTTTCCTGATTGGCATTATTGAAAGAGCAGCTGCTTGCCTGTGAAGGTCTATCCTAGCTGATGCTCCATCAATTCAGCTGTTACTTTATTCACTCCAGTGGCAGGCTAATCAACCTTTTCTTTTCAAGTGTGTCAAAGTGCTGAACATGAGACAGTTTGTAATTATGGAAAATGGGAGTACACTTTTTATCCTTAGGGCAATTAGATTAAATGATTCTGCACTATGAGCTAATACTATAAATAATATCTTACAGTTGTTTTTCCTGAATGGTGAATTTTCCACTGAGTTTCAATGTGCAGGGGAACATATATAGTGATGATTTACAATATAAAGCCTCTAAGTACCTTATAAAATTTCCTTCTACTCTTTCCAGCTCAAGTTTGTTTTTATACTCAAACAAACTCTGATTCTGATGTTTTCCCACTGCATAGTATGAGAGAAGGAAATAATTAGTTTGCTGTTACCCTGAACACTTCTGTGCATACAGAAAGAGAAGGAAGGAAATCAAATGATGCTCTTAATTAAACTTGAAATAATTAAATTATATTTTATGTAAAATTTATATTAAAAGTGTATGTACAATTTACATTTTACTGCTCTTCTTTTTAGTCTAGCGTGGTATATAGTCTTTGATAAGCACTGACTTTTAGTATCCTGCCAGTGTGTTTAGACACACTTGAGTAGAAATGAACCCTGGTACCAGAGCTCTGCTCCATGGGGAATCGGAATGGTCAAGAAGAGAGTTTTTTCTAATTTCCTTTGAAAGTAGCAAATGAGGTGTCAGTTGCCAGCCAAGATTAAGCAATAGATGTTCTAAAATGGGAACCAAGAATCTCTGAATCAAAGCAACAGCTGGTGAAGATGGGATGAAGTGAATTGACTCTATTAGTGCATGAGAAGAGCAACTGGAGGGAATTTAAAGTAGTGCTAACTAATTACTGTTAATTGAGAATGCTAAGGAAAATGAGAGAAAGAGTGAAAGTGATAGCAGAAAGAAGAACCAAAGGCTGGCAAATACTGATTCTTGTGATTTTTGGCTTAAAGGAAAAAGATGGTAGAAAAGCTGCTCCCATGAGCTGAATTTCTGACAATAAGAGCAAGGTTTTATACCCCTGGTGTAATTATGGGTGTAGTCTGGAGGGTTCAAATGTAGCCCTAGCACTTGGTGCTTGTTTTAGGGTGAGTGCATGGGAACCTTGCTCCTGTCTCTTCCTGACCCTGAGTTTATGTATTAGCATGGAGATGCTGGTGAGATGCTGAAAATTGCCCTTGGAAATCCCCCTTGGAGGCCTATGCTGTTTCCCTTTGTTAGAATTTTTGGGTTAGGAACTTTGTGACAGATCTGACCATCTGGAGCTTGTGGCTGAAAAGGCCTTGCTATAAAAAAGCAGAGCCTTCTTACTGAGCTAGGTGTGGGTGGTGTTTCGATTTCAAATTGCTTCTATACTTAAGTCTTAGCTAAAAGAGAACTCCAGTAAATATTTCTGTGTTTGTTGTGGTAGGAGAATGTCATCTTCTTTTATGAAAACCTAAAAATCAAAGGAGAGCTTATTATAAGGTATGGTAACTGTCGCTGCTGACACACTCACCAGCTAATTCGAAACACATGGTTTATAACTGCTTTTTAAACTACAAACTATTCTAAAATTTTACTTAGGCTCTGTAATTGTGAGGCGGCTCGAAGAGTGGTATGTGGTTTAAATCTATAGTTGCAAATGTTGACTTTACAGAGCCATGTCTCTTAATGTTGCTAAAAAGAAGAGTAGGATTCCTTGTGGTCTATAGATCACTGAAATGTGTTAAACTAAAATAACGTTGAATGAAATTTTTTTTTAACAAATAGGGAACAGCGTAAAATTGCATTTTTTTGATCAGGTAGAGTTTGAACTAAAAGACTCAAAGTTTGTTTTTGTTTGGGTTTTCTTTTATTGTAAATATAGAAGGCAATAATAGATAGGAAGGACTGTGAGGCACAATGGTGTGCCATGAGAGTCAACATGAGACTTGAATAGATCTTTTTCTTTTAGATAAAGATCTTTGTTCAGACTTTGACATAAATGTGCTTATGCTGTTTCTTCAATGCCAAAAAGACAAGGAAATCTTAGTTGTTTAAATAGACTCTTGGTTATTCCTCCTCCAGTTGAATTGTTGGAACACTGGTTGAAACATCAGTGGTAGATTTTAGAACACTTCTACTAGGTAACTTTTGATAAGTATGTATGTAAAACTAATTTTGAAATGAGTGGACCTATTTTTTCTTTTGTCTGTAGTAGGTAATATTTGATTTACTGGTGGAGTATTAGGCTTTGGTGGATTGTATAAGTTGTATGCCAAGCATCTCTGACTGGATTAAACCAGAACTGGATGAAATCCCCCTCTCTTCTCCAACTTCAGAGGCCTCATTGCAGTATTAGACTCTCAGTTTCTCTGCGGAAGAAGGAGAAAAAGCATCATTTGGGGTTTTTAACTATGCAGTGCAGGCAGAGTTAAGAAATACATCAAGAAGTAAAATATATTTTGACAGGGGCTGTTGAGAAACTTAAATTCAATGTATTAGAAAAGATGAATGGGTACTAAGCTGGTTAACTCATAACTCAATATATCAACAGAGAGAATACTTTCTCTGTGCTTGATGCTGACTTCATTTTCTGGTGTGAAACTACTGCCAAGAAAGTTGTTTCAACAGTGAAAATCTAGTTGATGGCTGAGATTGTTTGAGGGACAGCAGGCACAGAATGAGCCATCCAGTCTCTGAGTATGAAAAGCATCTCAGAGTCTTATCTTATTGCTGAAAGTCAGTTTTCTCAGTCAGACCTGTGGAAATCACAGCATTAGTGTTAAAGTTGTCTCACGTGGCCCGTGAATGCTCAGTGCAGTTTATTCCTTTCATCTTCATCCTGTTGCTTTTTATTTTTTCCTGGCAAAAAGGAAGGTAATGTGTGCTGGAATAAGCTTTTCTGAGTGCTGCGCCTTGTACTCTTCAATTTACAAGTATATCTGCAGCAGTGTTCAACAAATATTATTAATTTCCTAAACACATCCTGTGAGGGAGTCTGGTAAAGTGTTACTGCTACTGTAGTTTGGATTCCGGGCAGTAAAATGGATGCCAGAAATTGTGTCACGGTCTCACAGCAGCAGCAGAATATTATTTTTTTAGCTAGTTCTCCAGCATGTTGGCCACTTCACAATCCGACTTTGTTGTAATGCTAAAACCATTACAGCCTGCTACTTTCTCGTAAACAGATTTTCACCTCCAGTTGAACTACTGAGTTTAAATGCTTCAATCACCACAGCAGTATTAAGGTTTGGGAAATCAGTCTTTCTCCTGGGTTCAATGGTATATGTACCGAAAGGAGTTAATGACCTTTGATCGTGGGTGTTAAGTGGATGGCCCAACCATCTGTGCAGAGAGAAGAATTGTGATTTAGTGCCTTGGACAAAAGTAAGTTGGTGAGAAAAGCAGTGAGAGAGACGAAGGCCTGGGTGGGTCATGTAACTAGGCAGGCAGATGTGCTGTAGGAGAGAAGAAAGGAGGGGGACATAAAGAGAGGGGAATCAATGACATAAGCATCCTTGGCAGGTGCTAGAGAGGGAGGGGAAGATCTTATTGTTTGGTAGCAAAGGAGGTGTAAGGTATTTTATTTACCCATTTTCCAAACTTTTCAGAATACCCTTCACTTGGTACCCTGGTCTCTTGCAGGGTGGCTGAGCTGGTAACATGATGAGACCATAAAAACAAACATGCAAACAAAACCAAAACCCAGCTAGGCAAATATGAGATGAGTCTAGTACTGGTGAGGGATGAGGAAATAGAAATGGTGTTGCACGTGCATGTGATGATAAACTGGGGACAGCATGACATGCTCTTCATAGACTTTTTGAGAGAGAAGCCTGGAGCTAAGGGACAGTGGTAGCAATAAGTATTAGTATATGTAGGTTTAATATTTAAAGCTTTCAAACTGCAGCAGTAGGAGCCTCTAGAAAAGGCTCTCACTGCTTGCATTGTGTTGTTTGTGCTTCCCTTAACTGGTGTCATGACAAAGAGCTTGCTTTTCTGTAAAGGGGCTGTGGTTGCCTGTGAAAACACTGTATGACTACGATGTTCAAAACAAATACTTGATCTGTTTGCAGTTATCAGCTGAATGCAAAGCTCCTGAACTGTTGTAGAATAAAGAATCAAGTTTCTAAAAAGTGTGTTGAACCTGCAACGATTATGCATTTTATGTTGACCTAAGAATTCATTTCTGTTTTTCATACACGGCTTGTTTGCTGTAAATAATAAACAATATCCACTTTTAAGTACATACAAATAGTAACTATATTACTAGATGCAGTAATCTAACAAAGCTCTTGGTCTGTTGAATAGATGTTTATTTCATGTAAAAATACACCGTTTGACTATCAGATTTTTTCTTCAATTGTGTAATGCCCATGTGCCTTTCTGTTTGGATTTTGCTTTTATGTCTTTCTTTCCAAGGTGTTCTAGTGCTTAGTTTCTGGAGTCCTTTATTCCATTAATTGAAAAATGCGTTGGAAAGAAAATCCTTACTCTTTCTCTGTCTCAAAATTACTGCTAAATAAAACTAAGTATAAGAAGGCATCTGCATGTCTGCAAAATATATGTTGCTGCATGGCAGCAGACTACATCTGGATTCAAATTGCAGCCCAGGAATTTCAGGGTCATGATGTTCTGAGCTCCAGGAAAAGACATCTTTGGTACAGGAAAGATGTTTGTTCTTATTATATACTTTAGGTGTATAATGACATCACATTTACTGAGTTAAGAACACAGTTATTGGGAAATAATTCTGCATATTCTTCCAAAATCCAGCTATACCCAAAGGCTTCAAATGCTTTGTGAGATTTCTTCATACTGAGTTGAAATTGCAGCTAATTGTATTGTTAGTGCTCAGGATTCTCCTGTTTCCTTTTTCTTAGATGTCTTCAGACAGAACACGTCCTGCTGACGCATTGACATTTTTTCAGTGAAGAATATGACATTTTGTTTAATGAAGAAAGCTTGCGACATTTCCCTAAAGTTCTGTTATTTTGTTTTGACTTTACTATCTTAGGGAAAACTTAGAGATTATGCTTGCATGTTCCTGGAGAAAGTCTGAGTAACCCTCTGAGAAAAAGTATCCATTTTGCTTCTGTGGGGCTTTGTATTCTGAAAAGTGAATGCCTCACCACTTATGGAACATTAGCACTTGAAGGGGTTTGTTTTGTTGCTTTTTTTCCCCCTCTGCCTGGATGTGTGAAGGACAGATTGTAATTATTGTTGGTATTTGTGTTTTTTTTTTTTTTCTTCCAATTCTCAATTGACTTTTTCTTTCCTTGCAGCTTTGCTCTGTCTGATGAAGCTTACAGATCTTTAAGGGACCAGGACAAAGATCAGTGCATCCTTATCACAGGAGAGAGTGGAGCTGGAAAAACAGGTAAGGAGCAGTTTGGATGTTGTAGAAAAACATTCAATGTTATTCAGAGTCTTGCAAAGTGATGCCAGAATCTGTAAGAGTTGA
Organism: Neopelma chrysocephalum; assembly: GCF_003984885.1. NCBI lineage: Eukaryota > Metazoa > Chordata > Aves > Passeriformes > Pipridae > Neopelma > Neopelma chrysocephalum. The sequence continues at coordinate 3,616,321 of NW_020897703.1, forward strand.
GAGATATCAGTATCTTTTTGTGTCTGGCCATTGCAGAAAATGAGTGCTGTCACGCTGGTTGCTGTAGGTGTGAACTCATGTAAACTAGTGTTTTTTCACATGGTCACCATGATGAAGTCTCACCCCATGTTAATACAATGTCCTCATCAGTATGCAGAGTCATACCAAAGTAGTGTTGTTTTTTGATAGAGTATTGTAAGGGCCACAAAACACTTAGGCTCTGCTGGTGGGAAACAGGAAGACGTAGCAAACGAAATCCTCTTGGTTTTCTAGACTTGATACTTCTACTTGTCTCTCAATAAACAGATGCATTCAAACTGGATTATGTTCTTTATCTAAGGAAAAGAAATAATAGTAGCTGATTACTTTGGAAATTTTATCAGCCTTTTGCACACTGTGCTTAGCTGCAGTTCTAAGATAGGCCTGTGTTCCAGAACGCTCTGTTTCTTAGGCAAAGCTGAAATTTCCTTGAAAATGACTGCTAGTTTTTAAACTGGAATGTTAGAAATCAAGTGAGGATTGCATAACTGCAGTACATTTTAGGTAGACCTTAAAAAAGAAAGAAGCCAGTTATTTTCTAAAATAGCAATTTAAAACAGAGGTGACTTGCAAAAGAGGCAGCGGGTAGGAAGGCATACATCTGTTTCCAAGTAATTTGAGAGATTTTTCCTTTGACTCTCAGAATATGTGGAGCTTTGTGTGTTATTCTGAGCAAGATTTAAAGTGGGTAACAAGAAGTCGCTTTCCAAGCCTTTTGTGAAAATATAAAGTGCAGGCTTCATCTTTGGTTTTCTTTGATCAGTGGCATCCAATTGAGAGATCCTGAAGTCTTCTAATATCCTTATTTACAGTTCAGTATCATGTAAAACACGTGTGTTCAGTGAAAGTGTGTATTAAAATAATCAAGTTCTTATTAATATGATTCTGATATTCTGTCTAGAAGTTCAGACTTTAGAAAGGAGTTCTATATTGGTATTTTTTAATGTCTTGATTTCCTCAGGAACTGTAAATTATCAAGCACCTCATACAACTGAGGTACACATTTTATTCATTTATTCATTTGAAATGTGGATCAGTGGTTGAGTTATTGAACTTCTCTATGTGTTGATGGTAGATTTTGATTTGTATAGAGATTTTGACTGTTCTGTAATTTTCATAGCTGTATGGGACATAATATGAATTGTTCCTTCTTTATGAAGGTAAGTAGATAATAATATAAAGTTTGAAATTCAAGTCAATAATCAAGTTGGAATCTGTGGTATTCTCTGAAGTTTGATGTAACTAATGTTGCTGAAATGAGGCCATTAGCTAAAAGGTCAGGTTTTCATTTAAAAAAAAGAAAGGAGGGCAGAGAAGGATGCAGAGAAAGTTCCTGGAGTTGAGGAAACAAACTTCTTAGTACAGATACTATGTAACTCCGTTTTAAATTTTTGGTAGCCAGAACATCTGGCATTTTTGCATTGGAAGAAGTGAAACTCAAGCATCATCAGCTGGATCTTTTTATTTACTTCTGATTTTGTTTTTTGTTTCCCTGCTTGTTTATATTGTTAATCGATAGTAACACTGGGCAAGAAAAGATGATACATCACAAGAACAAGTGGTCTGTTTAAACATTTTGAGATATTAAGCTGACGATTCCCTTCCTGATGTCTTTCTTGGACCAAACAGAGTTCCTATTAAAGGAAAGGGCCTTTATTTTCTTTCACCGATGTTCAAAGCCTATCTTACAGTCACTGTGTGTGTATACTATTATAATAGCCTATTTGCTGCTTCAGTGGACACTTCTCTCAGTGACTGGGTAGCTCTACTTGAAGAAGTTGAGTGTTTTAGGAAATATTTCAAATTAAATAATTTGATAATTCCAAGCTCTGAAGGGAACAGATTCTTTAAAATGAGAGCTAGGTTCGAGGTGTGGTTAAAGGAGATGGGATGCCTTCTGGACACACCTATAATTCTTGCTCCTCATTTGCTTCCTGTTTGCAGGTTTTCTCAATTTTTTCTGCATTATGGGGTAGTAATATAATACTAGCAAATAAATTTGATTAAATAGGAAAAAATCAAAATCCAAGGTATGACTTCTCATCTGTCAGTTCTTTCCTGAAACGAGACCCTTAAATTTGTAACAGATCTCTGAAGATCTGTTACAAATATAGTGTAATGATTTTTTTTATGACCACAGTCGTGAGTTGATAGGGTTTCCATCTGTTAGTAATTACATTGTGTATCAGCCGATATTGCCTCAAATTTCACTAGTTTGCATCATACCATCACAGACTCTCTTTATAGATAGAATCCTTTTTCAGCTGGTCTTTGTCCTGACCAGCTTTGAGAGTCCAAATTGTTCCAGACTTTGTTAAACGTTTGTACCTTCAAATTCATTTCATTGTTTGAATGAATGCTTCACTTTCTCTATTGGTTATACTTTCAACAGAATGCAGCACATGATGTGATGTTGCAGTTACTCAGTTGTTTGCAGTGTACTTTAGAGTTGTAATTACACCTGTAGAAGTGTTATATGTTTATACTTGTTGTGTATCTGCTGATATAAACTGATTGAATTTTGTGTCTTGAAACTGCTTGAGCCTGGTTTTTTTCAGGCTAGATTAAAGCATTTCCATCATGTCAGCAAAGGATAATGTTCTTTCTTTAAAGAATGCCTCTTATTGAGGCTAAACGAAAAAGTAGCAAGCAATGTGCCAGTGGTGGCTTCTTTAGTTTGGGCAGACTATAGGTATTTAAATCAAGAGGATTGCTGATGTAATGGCATGGGTCTCATAGCAGGATATGCTCCTCCTGCTTTTCCAGATGGTACAACAGTGTAGAAGAAAAGTGAAATTAAATATACTTACAGTTCCTGTCTGGCGTTGAGAAAATGTGATGGAGATTTAGTCTGCAAACAATTTTATGGCCTTTTTGCCAATACTTATCGCTGTTTTATTTGGCTCTCCCCCCACAGAGGCGAGCAAACTTGTCATGTCATATGTAGCTGCTGTGTGTGGAAAAGGGGCAGAGGTTAATCAAGTAAAAGAACAACTTTTGCAGTCAAATCCAGTTCTTGAAGGTAAGAATCTCACAGAGTATGTACAAGTGTATTACCTCCGTGTGTATCAGTGTTCCTGTTGAGCTGGTTTGGAAAACTGTGCCTGTTGTTGTTTCATTGTTATCTGGTGTCCAAAACCATAGGAGATGCTTTCTGTGAATACAGCTGCAAGATTTTGTTCAGTTATGGGTAGGTTTTATTGAGAAGAAAATGGTTTCCCTCATAAAGGGAAAGATTAGGAAGTTAGGTCATACTTCCCAGACTCCTCCTGCTGCTCTCTGAGGGCTTACCCTTTCTTAACCCTGCCTTGATGATGCTTGGCTGTATCAAAAGACTTGACTTCAGTCCCTCTGATTCATTTCCTTCCAAATCATATTATTGTAGTCTCTAGTAAACAAACAAGCTCTGTAAGACATTATTTTTCTTTTGGGAAAAAAAAAGGGTGAAGAAATGGGTCTTAGAAAAAACTAAGCCAATCCATATGCATGCCCGTTGTTCTCTGAGACTTATTGTTCCCTGGGTCTAGTGACTCTGTTGGCCTGTCTTCCTGACAACTGCCTTTCCTGCTCTCCCATGAAAGACTTTTTTTTTTTAATTAGTAATTTTAATTTAAAGATGTTGGCTGCCAGAAACAGGATCTTCATTTTTCCTGGAGATAGCATATATAATCCTCAAAGCTTGCAGATTTGTCCCATTGTCTAATAATTGCCTTCAGAAGTGCCTTGGTTAGCATTGACTTATTTAGGTCTATTGTGTCAATTCCTGGCTCAGTCTTTCCCAAAATTCTCACAACTATTGCTGAGGCAAAGTTTCAGGACTGCTCTGCAATAATTTTGCGTTATGGCCAGATGATATGTGGTGTTTGTAAGACTGTTGAGTGTCAATGTTACATTTATTGCCTGGCTATCCAAACTGCTATATGATGATTTGGAGTCTACAGGGGACAAGCACTCTGTAAGTGAGAACAGGGGGAAAAGTGGAAAAAAAAGAAGGAAAGGGAATGCAGAAGTGGGCAGAGAGCAGTGGGGAACTGGACGGCTATAACGTAATCTTTGACTGTACACAAAACAAAAATTGTAAACAAAGACTTGCAAAGAAAGGATGAAATGTTAACATTTAAGAATAATAGAAGTGCTGGATAAGCCTTTCTCTGGTGATCAGCCACGTTCCACTTAAAGCTGAATGGGGGGATTGCAACCTTCCATTGTTTTGGATTCACAGAGCAGAGCTGTGTTGCTTTTATCACCGTTCTGGAAGCAGATTTCAGATATAGGCAGAAATAGCATGGGAGGTATGAAGGCTTTTCTTGCCAAAGCTAGATTGTTCCCCAGGGACTGCCAAATGTATTTGATTTCTTGTTGGTTTATGAATCTTTGTTTTAATGCAAGAGAAATAGACTAAGCTTACAGAAGATTGCTTTATTGTTTTAAAGGATTATTTGTTCCACTTGATGTGCTAGTAACTGCCTGTTTAGTCTTTTGGAAGGTAGGACACTGGATTATTCCACAAGGAATAAAAGCTGAGCAAGCTGGGCTGCTTATATATGTTTTAGACAGAAATTAAGCATTTGTGGTCAGATTTATTTTTCTTTGGTTATGTAGTTCTGTTTCAGTCGAGCTGCAGTGCAAGAAAATGACATAAATGTTACATATGCATAATTTGTCTTATGGGATTATTTTTTTAAACTACAGTTGCTACTGTAAATTAACTTTTAGAAACAATGAACTTAAGGGAAAACCAAGGAATGCATCTCCTTCTTTATAATGGAACATTTGTGCTTGACTCTGTGCAGTTATAAATGACTCTACTGTTCAGCACTGTGTTTAAGAAAATGCAGCTCAGAGATTTGGTTGTTGAAAAGATGATTTATTGCGGGGCATAAAGATTTTAAAAACAATTCTTTCACTTATCCTGGCCTTCAGGAGGAACCAACTTTTCGTTTTGGCTCTAGTTCTTTGGTCAAGAATGAGTCTACTCATGCAAGTTTGTAGAAGCCTAAAGGCATGTATTTATTTCTGTCCAAAAAACATTGACTTTACTTGATCTTTGAAAATATATATGCTATGTAAATAAATACTGGGATAAATAAAGTCTCCTGTTGGAATATGAGTGTTATACTTGATGTAGGGGACAGTCCTTTTTGACTCAGTGTGCTCAGACAATGTGTGATGTCCTCCAGTCTGAGTTCTTGTCCTGCCCATGTTCTAAGCTGGTGACTGCCCATCTGAGTGTAGAATGCCCATCATAAAACTTGACCTAAAGAAATTCAAACCAAACTATTCAGAAAGCTAGTTTAGGCCAAGTAGAAGACAAACTCTCATTGTAAATCTTGCTTATTTCAGCTGATTAAGATTCAGCTTAAGGTAGGATAAATGTGTTGGAACGGCATAAATAAATCAGTTTCCAAGCACTGATTAAACTATCCCATGCAAACAATTTTTAAGAGTGATTCTGTAATTTTCCCAGTTCTGACCTCTATCTTTTAACATATTCTGTTGTGGGAACTAAGATTTGTTTCTTTCTCCAAACTGAAGAGAAAGAAGTATTTCCTATATTTAAAGTTATCTGGGTAATAAAATTTTAAATTTGCTGATTCAAACACCAAGGATATACCCTTAATCTAGGTGCAGTCTTGTTTTGGAACCATTTCCCCTTGTATGTTTTCCTTTCACTTTTATAAACAAAGGAAGTGTTGAGATGAAACTTCTTTGCACTTCCATAGGTGTTTTCTCATGTGTCATGTCTGTCACACTTTGTCTCCAGTGACTGATGCCTATACAATGAACAGCGTATTGTTTCTCAGAAGTCTGTAATTCCTTGAAATATATAAGCAGACACAGATATTTTAGCATTTAAATATTTTTTCACTAATGTATTTGGTTGTCATACTTGTTTTTCTCTTTCTCCAGCTTTTGGAAATGCCAAAACTGTGAGGAATGACAACTCCTCTAGATTTGTAAGTATTTTCTTCAAGGCTGAATTTGAAATTCTTTTAGGGGAGCATGTTATGCTGTCGGCTATTTCTGTTTTGCCTTGTATCAGCCATCAAGGCATCTGTAAGGAGGGAATGAATAATTTGGAGAGAGAGCTTTCTTGTAGTTGTCTGAGGACTGTGGTGTTTGAAGAAGGCAAACACCTTTAGCAACAATCAAAATTTCATTTTGTACATTTGAGTGTGTTCTCCTTCCCCAGTGTGTTAGTAGAGTATTATTATCAGTCAACCCTCTTTATAAAACGTTTCACCTCCTTGTCAGAAATATTGTTGGTTTCTGGTGTGGGCATAGAGATCTATTGAAAATCCAAGTAGAGGCTAAAAAAGAAAGAAAAAAATTAGGATGTGGCAGTCTGTGACCAGTTGAAAACGTAATTATAGCACAGCTGGATTCTTTAATTTTCTGGCACTGGTGGCTTTAATGTCAGCGACCATGTGTCTAGCAACTGGTCTGCTTAGTAAGTCAATCTTTTCATGTCATCTTGTTTTCCATTCATATGTATATAATTTTTTGGTTAAAATTGCTACTTTAGCAATTTGCTTTCTATTATATTTCCAAATTTGTTCACAACTTTGGTTTTAATATAAACATTTATAACTTTATTTTGCTTAAATTCTTTATTCAGCAAGTGATTGAATTCAGGCTTTTTTAGCATGAAACTGAATGTGAGATTATTGGGATTGGAGAAAAAAAAAGTTGAAGCCAGAGTTGGGAGATTCAGAAGTGAGAGCACTCATCGCAGTTTCTCCTGCTAAAATCAGGAGACTGAATGCAACTCTCTCATTTGCTCACTTGTGTCCAGAAGAGTAGTATTGTGAGATGGATAAAGTAGACAATAGAGGGCGAATCAATACACTGGAAAAATGGTGCATTGTGAGTAAAAGCAAATGAATAAAATTGTGGGATATTGTGAGACTGGAGGGCAGCTTTTTTTTTTTCCACATGGGGGACTTCTCTCCATGCTCTACGTCCATGAATGGTCCTTTTGCAGCTGTCATTGCCTCTGCTTGTGAACAGAGAAAAGGGTCTTCATCACAAGGTCAGAGCCAAAATTTGAGGCACCCCTAGAGATTTTGGTTTTTGGTAGAAAGGGTAGAAACAATGCAGTTATCAGAGATGATATACTACATAAAGGAGGAGGAGACAGCCAAGAGAAGAGGTGCCGTTTGCAAACAGAAGTCTTTCTAGGACAAAGTGCAACGAGCTACTATTTTGCCTTTCAAGTCCTTGCTTATAAACACAAAGCTAAAAATACTTCTGGAAACACCCAGCTGGCCCAGTCCTTGGGAAATGAAAATTTAATTATCAGATATAAGTTTTTATCTCTGAAACTTGAATCGGCTCAGAATTAACTTCGAACAAGACAGTACAAGTACTGTCCTCTCTAGCCTGCCTCAGCTGCCAGCAAGGAGAATAAAATTTAAGTATATTCAAGCTGATCTTGACAAAATACCCAGTAAATTAGGAAGTATCTTTGGGTCAAAGTAAAGTGCCTGTTTTTATGTTCTGTAATTAAAAGCAAAATAGAAAAACAAAACATAATTTCCTTCTAAATGCAGTGAATAAGAATGTATAAACACAAGGCTTTTCAATATGCACTTTTTGTCATAGAATCATAGAATGGTTTGGGCTGAAAGTGACCATAAAGATCATCCAGTTCCAGCCTCCCTGCTGTGGTCAGAGCCACCTTCCACTGGACCAGGTTGCTCAAACCCCCATCCAACCTGGCCTTGGAACACTTCCAGGGATGGGGCATCCACATCTTCTGTGGGCAGCCTGTTTTACTGCCTCACCACCCTCCCCAGTGAACGGTGTCCTCTGTTAAATATGTGCTAAAGGACGGAATTTAGTTGAATTCCTACTAGCAGTTATCTTTCTAAACTTCCTTACCAGTGCGAGCTGCTCTGCTTTTACCTTTTCTACACAGTATGGGAGGAAAACAGTCCATTTTGTCACTGTTAAATGTAGCTGTTACTACATTAAACACTTGTCAAATGAATTAAAATGATGCAAAGACCAGAGCAATTTTCTGTGATGTGGAAAAGTCAAACAGAAGTCAAGGAAACACACTGTGCCAGTGCAGCTAAAATTGAAATCACTTTTGCGGTGACAGTCTGTTAATTGTTGCCTCTGGTCTCCTGAGTTACGAGGGAAAGAGTTCAGTGGGAAAAATCCATCACTTTTACAAGGCACACGCTTAGGGACAGACATCCCATGATTGCCAGCCAGTCCTCCAGGCCAAACTGAGTGGCTATCCTTTAGCTGCCATGATTCATGCTCCAGTAAGATTTCCCATTGAGAAAATAAGTCTGTGTGGAAGATAATTTCTTCTGTTAATAAGCATGGTAATACCTAAATGGCTACAGGTATTGTTTGGTGTTCTTGGCATTCTGATGAAAGTTTGTATACTGTGCATTTTCTTCATATTACCTTAGAAACTGAGCAAATTGCTCAGGTTGCTTTACAGACCTGATTAAAGATGTTCTCATAAAAATCTCTGACTGTGATAATGTCTTGGAAGATTTGAGTAATTTTCTGTTCTTCATAATTCTGATGGAGTGTACAGATCTTTTAACTCTTTTAACCTTTGAAAACAACCAACTAACTGAAAAATGTCTTGAGCATTTTTTTCTTAAACAGAACTTATAGTCTTAAAATATGTTGCTTTCACAGGGAAAATACATGGATATTGAGTTTGATTTCAAGGGTGACCCACTTGGAGGAGTTATAAGCAACTGTGAGTATTACTTCTGGTATCAGCATATTAAGAGCTTAAAATGTTTTGTTTAAAAAGGAATATGGTTCATTTCTTGAAGAGGTCATCTGTGTTTGTGTAATAGCATCTCTCCATTCTGCTTTTTAATTTTGTTACTGTTTTGGTACTGAATAATGTACCTTAGAGTAAGTGAAAATAGACTTAAAGAAGTAAGCATGAATATTGAATTTACTGTATTGTTCAAACATACTGAGTGATGTGCATGGGTTTGTATATTATCTCTGAAGCTGGTGGCAGATGGATATGGGTATCTGAGCATCTTTTGTGCTTGAATCCCTGGGATCAGTTGTGCTTCTAGGTTTGATGGGTCAGGTATTTTTGATAGATGATGTCCGAGATATGCTGCTCTGTAATTTGTAAGGGTGATACAAAGTGTGCTGGAGATCACCACGAGATGGGTATGTTTATTTGGAACCAAAGCCTTCTGTACTACTTTATACACCTCAAAGTGTAGGAAAAGGCTTATCACGAGAGAGGATGAGCAGCTCTTGAGTTTGGGGAGGCAAAGGTGGCCTTCGAGGTTGTTCTGTGAAACCTATAGCAACTCAGAAAATTTAACCAGCTCTCTGTTGGGAAGAAAGAGGCTGGGAACTGAATGGCAGCCCAGAATGCTTTCACTTGCTTTTCTTTTGAGAGTTTAAATGCAGCTTTTAAAGGAAATTGCTCCTCTGTGCTATATAAAGCTATATTTGTTTGGTTTTCTTATTTTTAAAAGGGGATGGAAGAGGGCAGTGAGTGACTATACTAGGTGTCACTGACCTAGCCTCGACCCCTCTTTTCACTCAGCCAAATTCATTGCTTTTTCTAAAGATGTGACTTTTGACTCCATCGGCATTTTACTGGTTGTGAAATAATGAGACCCAAGGTGAACTGTCCTCTCCATATATAACATAAACATTTTAAAAACACTGTGAAGAATTTTACACATAAATACAGGTTTTGGCTTTTTTCAGAGGGCAAACATTTTTTCTTGCCAGGTCAGCTTTTGGAACTGTGCCTGAAAGAGCATGCTTTTTGTGACAGAGTAGATCTTGAAACTCAAAGCAGTCACTGTTTAAGTGTTTATGGCTGTCTATTAGCTTTGACATTTGGCAGTCAACAAAATTAGAGGCCAAACACACTCAGTGCATTCATCAATAATTAAATGTGAACAAAAAGGTTCTAAAAGGCTGTGTTATTTGTTTCTTTTTATTTTGCATTCAAAAGAGATACATAAAAATGAACCTTCCTTTGTAAGAGTGGACATTCAACAGTTTGTCTTTGAAAGCGCCGTATTGAGTCATCTAGTTAAAATATTGTGTCATACCAAAAGGAGATCCAAATAGTTGCTCTATAGTTTATCTGCTCTATAAATCTTTGCATGGTGTAATTATAACATTACATTAATTGTGATGATGTGATGACATATGTAACAAAGGGCAGGCATATTTTTAAATCTTTCTAAAAGATGCCTATTTTAGGCATTCTTTCTGTCTTATCACATTTAATAAATTTCTCATAGCAAGAAAATGAATTTCAATTTAAAAATAAAGACCTGATGTGTAATCTCTGTTGTGGAAAAGATGTTACTTGTTGAACTATGAAATGCCCCATGCTTGGCAGGGTATGTCACCGGTAAATATGTTCCTGTAGCTGCGTGTTAACACATCTCATCTTTGATTTAATGTTTGCAAAATTTGATAGTCCATCCATCTCTCTTTTAAAGAGAGTTTAAATTCTGTACCATTTCAAAGCAATTTGGTTGTCCCGCCTTAGATTTTTCCACACATCTGCAGCATTGCATTGCAACACAAATGCTTCTGTTTCTGTGAGGCATCACCATTCTGAAGATATTTGGGGGCCTAAATTCTTTTACACCACTTAGAACTTACTCTGATGTAAGTCAAAATCAGGATTTGCCTTCATAATTCATCAAGCATGAAGTCAAGTAGTGCTGAAGTTTCCTATCCCTAAAAGGGAAAGTATTATTATGAAAATATCCGTAAATTTTCTTTGATTTCTGACCATGTGTTGGTTTGGTGTTAATATGATGTGAAGATGACATCATGATGTTTTGATTAAACTTTAATAGTTGTTTCTGATGAGCTTGATTTCCAAACATCAATTAAGTTAGTGGGCTTTTTTGGGGCGCAACCTATGTCACCAAGCTATATTTCATACTCCGAGTGACTTGAAGCAGACATGGTGAACATCTAGCTTATTGTGGTGGCAAGAATGGTAATGATGATAAGCTGCTAAATTTATCAGACTGGTAAGGATAAGCTGAGACCCATTAGGCTTAAAGATCTTGTTTGAAATGGTCTGTTCTGTCCTACTCTGGAATGCTGTGAAGCTCTGTGAAAGGCTAGTGAATCTGCCCATGATGACCCTTCATGCAGTGAGTGATACTACTGTGAACTTCCCTTGGGCCATTCTCCTGATGCCCTTCAGTGAGCTCTTACATCTTAATGAGAGGGGTTAACCTACAGGGTAAAATTATCATTTCTGCCCTATCCAGTTTGCAGTCAATGGAAATGTCCACTGGCTTTAGCAGGAGCTGATAGTACCTAAACGTTTAATGTGCTGTAAATGGAAGGTAAATCTTCTGAGTAAAATTAGAATGGAAATAATAAAATGGAGAGGATTTGTGACAGCTATAAAGTCAGAACTGGTATGTGCCCAGATTGAAGATAATTTTATGTTTGAACAGTGTAAAAATATGTGCAGCCTCATTTCATGTACGTTACACGGCTGCTCAGAGCTTCCAACTGCGCTGGTTTCCAAGGAAATTGTCATATTGTTATAGCATGGTGTACAGTCATGAAAAGAAACTGGGAATGGAAAATTGGAGATTAACATGATTTATGCAAGCTTAAAGTATTTGACTTCAATCAGGAAATTTTTCCCCTTACACTATAAAATAAAAATGATTTCAGGTAGCACGTGTTGTGCTCGTTTGATCCTACATCAGCAGGTGTGGGGTGAGCAGAAGGGTGAAGAGGGCTGAGTAAACAATGTAATAAGCCTGAGTTGTTAGACTTCTCCCTTTTTTTTAGCTTTCTGTGAAGGTCCCAGCTTGCTTTCCTAGTGGGTGGGAGGCACTGTAGTCCGTGTAAGGTGAGGTCCTGGTGCTAGCTAACAGCCAGCCCATCCATTCACGGGTGACCTGTTTCACGTGTGTGGGGTTAGGAAGTCCAAATTACTGTTGTGGGAGTAGCTAAACGCCAAACCCTTGCTGTGTTGCCACCTGGGACTGTGGGCACCCCATCACTGTTTAGTAACAAACTCCAGCCCCCACTCGAAGGTATGCTGCTGCTTTAAAAGGCACCTACAAACAGGTAAATAGCATTTACATCTTCTCCCACTGAATTGGGTATGAGGTGTGTCTGCTCCTTCTGCCCTCCGGTGGGGTGTTTACGGTTGCTGCTGTTGCAGTGGACAGTCATGTCAGCACTTATGTGCTCAGAGGTTTTTTTTTTTCCCAGAGCACCTGTGAGGGAAAGCAGTTGGAGTGTTGCTTTCAGCTGGGTGTAATATCGTGGAAATAAATTACGGAAAAGATCAATACTATTCTTAGTTTTCCATTTATTATAACTACTCAGTTAGTGAAGATGAGAGGAGAAGAAAGGAGAACAGTAGTTTCTTTTCCAGCTGTAATTATGGAATAATCTGTATTTTATGTAAAAATAGGTACATTTGGTTTTGAAGTAATCGGTGCTAATTGCAGTAGCTTATTCAGCTCTAAGATATGGCTGTCCACAGATGCTGCATCTGGTTTGTACTTAAGGCAGTGTTTGTGTGCACACTTGGTTTGTTAGTTTTGTGACTGCTTTTGTGTACAGTAAATTTTATGGTTGAAGTGGCTTTGTACAGTCCAAAATGTTTCACACTTAGAGTTGTTTAAACCTTTGGAAAGGTATGGATCTTACAATATCTTTCCCATAATTTTTGTAAGTCTTAAATTTTTATGTTTCACCTGTAATTTCCTGCTGAAAGATATCTATCTTTTAATATAGGGTGATCTTTCCTAATCTGCCTAAGCCCTTCAGTGATTTAATGATTAACTAGAAGACAACAGTGCTGCAGGTTGTGAAGTACAGTATATGCAATGCCTGCTTTTGAAAAGCCATTTTTAACCAGTACGGTGTCCTCAGAGTCCAGGTAACAAGTGGTTAAGAAAGGGCCCTGTTTTGCCGTCTTTTTCAACAGCAACATGAAAGAAACCTATGATGTTTATCTAAGCAACTTTTTTTGAAGTTAGCAAAGTGATAACTTTGCAACTTGTTCTTCTTTATGACTTGTTTGTTCATTTTAAAAGTCAGAAGTAATTACCCACTTACTGACAAATCAACAGCTCAGGCTGTTGATTTAAGTTCCATGATTGCTGTTAGTAAGTTCGTTTGCTTAGGAAAATATTGCACAAATTTGACAGTCAGACATTATGGGAAGAGATACCCATTCTTGGTGATTTTCTTTTTGATTTTTTTAAATTTTATTTAAATCTTAACTTGTTTCAACATCTCCCTTGGTGTTCTTGTTAGCGTGGTTGCCACCGTTTAGACAATTGTTTTGGCTAAACTAGGAAGATTTTAAAACAAACAACAAACTAAATTAAACATTTTGTTTAGTGAATTTTTAAACATCATTTATCCCTTGAGCAATGAGGATTTAACACTCTTTAAATTGTGCAGTCATTGTCACTGCACACACTACCCAGACAGTAGTTTTTGTTTGACACAGTTATGGATCAATTAATTAGAGAGAACATGATTATAAGCTTGGTGGGAATAATAGGGAAATTTCCTGAGAAATTTGTGTTTTCTTTTTCATTTATAGCTTTTTTTGATGACAGCTGTAGGTAGGAAGGTAGGAAAACAGAGAGCATAATTTAACATAATGTGGCTGTAGAGATAAGCTTCCATGACTAGAACATGTTCTGTAGCTTTGGCTGAATTGTTAAAAGGGTCCTTGGTCATGGCCAGCTGAAGAGACTATGACTAAAATAAACTTTTCTTGGATTATTTAGAATGTACCAAGGTAGTGTCATTTTTTTTTGGTTCTGGTGTTTACTTATTCCTTTCTTGAATGTTGATTCAATTTCTAGTATATTTAGAGAAATACAAATATCCTACATTTTTCTGCATCAGTCAAGTTCATGGGTCAAGTATGCAAAAAGAATTTGTGTAAAATTGTACATTAGAGCCTGCAGAAGTATTCAGCATCTTTTTTTTCCCTCTCACATGCAGTCGAATGGTTTAGCAGGGTGCTTACACAGATCTCTTGCATTTAAAGCCGTGTTATTAAGGAATAACAAATAATCTTCAGAACCTAAAGTAGGTAGCTGGATTTTGAGTCACCTGAATCAATGGATATTCAGTATGATTTGAGAAGAGTTCCCAAGGTTGAACTTTTCCAAAGCAATTTAATTTTTACAGCTGCTTTGATACACATTAAAAGTTTCCATTCAAGCAGAAGCACTGCTAGATAATGCAGAGAGAATACCTAAATGTTCTCTCCTGGTAATTCTGTATAGTCCCTATACATAATTCATATAGACTATGTAACAAAATGTGATCTAGAGAGAGTTTGAGGGTTTTTTGTTATGTGGTTTTTCATATAGTTAAGCACCATCTGTCCACACATGCCACTGTCAACAGAATTACCAAGCGGCCACGTGCAGCAGTCTGGTGTGAATCTTTGTGTTCTCTCTTTTGAGTGTTTTGATCCACAGAATTTGTACTCATGTGAGACTCAACACAAAAGTTACTGGTAGTGCAGTGGTTGCTTTAAGGAAAATATATTTGGTTGATTTATTGAAATGCTAATTAGTGGAAACAAAGGGAAGAACTTTTCTGAAGAGTAGGGCAGATGGTCTGGATCTGTCCCGTAAGTCTGATTTCAGTCTGCATGTGAACAGAAAGAAAAGGGAAAAAAAAAAAGCAATGAATGCAGCCTTAAAAAGAACTGGCAGCAGCTGCTTTTTTAAGGAAAATACCTGATTTTTCTGTCAGTAACTGCTTTGTGGAGCTTTTTTCCTCAATTATGAAAACTGACAGAATATGGAATGTTAGGACTTTAGAAAGCTGACTGTTAATTAGTTAACTTTGTTGCTTCTAAAAATATATAGATAAGATATAAGCTGTGGTAAAAAAAAACAAGAGTTATCCTTCTAAAATAACTAATTTCACATACCTTCAAGAACCTGTTTGTTAAATCTGCTGAAGGCATGCATGTAATTAGAAGGCTTAAATACAATATTTTGCCAGGATGTGTAGCTGAGCTTTTATGACAGTATTTGAGTAAATTTAGGGACCCCTGGTGGCCTAGTGGTTAGCGTGCAGGACTGTCACTGCTGCGACCACGGGTTCGATTCCCAGTCCCTCCCGGGCAGATGGAACCCGTTAGCCCTGTGTGGCCATCCATCTATGAGAAGGACACTCTAAACAAACCTACGTCCTGAGGACCTCACTGCCATTGTCCAAGCTTGCTTGGCCCCGGCAGATGAACCTTAGGATTAAAGGGTGGGCTCAGTTCAGCGCAGGCTGTGTCTCACCTAAAAAATCCATTGCGCAGGCTGGAAAGGTAAAAGACCTTTCCCCAAATCTTCGTTCGCGAAGATGGGCCATTTGAGTAAATTTATAGACAGAATATTTTTAAACCCAAATAAGCCAAACCACACTGCTTCAATATCCCTTGAGAATACAGCCATTTCCTGAAGTGTGTGTAGCCACCGCGGGAGCTGAAGTTGTTTATTTTTTGAGATTAAATTTGGCTGCGATCTGTTCCAACACTTGACTGGAGAACCTTCACAGCCAGCACAACTCTGAACTGCCTGCCACTCACCTTGCCTTTCCCAGCCCAAGTATTAACACTTGGATGGGGGATCAGCCTCTCCCTTTCAGTTATGAATTAAAAACTGGAGAGGCTCAGCTATCTGATAGTTATGCTAACTAACTAGGATGACTTTGAGTTAGAACCACGGCTCAAGAAGGTGAACCCTGGCCTTAGGTGAAGTCAGAAGTAGAGAGGTTGCACAGTAGGCTGCTGCTGAGAACAATAACTTCTGATCTTGCCTTTCCAACATAGCATCAACCATCTGAAGTTAGTCAGCTGCATTTAAAAAAAAAACCAAAGCCAATAAAAGGGAAATAGCAAAAGTGGGAGTCTTTAACCTACCCCTGTAAAGATGAGCTGCTGGTGATGTGTGAGAGCCACTTGTTTGTGTATATCTTGGGCGTGCTTTTTCATCTTGATGTGCAAAACTTCCAGGTGCTGAGCCAGGCCATATTTGGAAGGAAAGAGGCTGTAGGGTTGTTAAGTTATGAAAACAAATGTCTATTCAAACAAAGCTAAAAGTTCTGACATGGTCACACAATGCAATAGATGGGGAAGAGGTATTTCTCCTCATACAGTCAGATGCTCTGGTCATTTAGGAGCTCCATTCACTGTCATCTGCTGTGCTGGTTGCAGTTCCTCTCCAGGCAATTGCATGTTTAGGGAATAACATAGTTCAGCTGGTCTGTAAAATATTTGAAACTTGTCCTACTGTAAGCTAGTCAGAAGATTAGTAATACTGTCTGAGTTTTGTCATTGTTGTCACTGCCTAATTATTAGAGCAGAAAGTAATTTTTGAACCTGACTTGCTCTAGTTTATGTGGAGGAGGGACTCTGAAGACTTGTGTGTGTGGGTTGAAGTTTAGTCTTTAGTTCCTATTCTGTGAGAAGGGGTGTAAGCTTAGGTAATTACAGTGGGCAACATAAGCACCACACCCTGCCTGTAGCTATCAAAAATAGGAATATGCTCTATTGCACTCCGTTTATGGAAAGAAGCCCAGGGCAGATGCTCCCCCTCAGACTAAGCCCTGCTGTGCCAGGGGCACCCTAGCTGGGGTAGGGGGTTTGCAGCACAAATGCTGCTGACCAGAGTGCTACCTCTAACTTTCCAGATTGCTGAGGCTAAACAGGCACAGTTTCAGCAGAAATGGAAATCTGAGGAAAGGTATAGTAGAATACACATCAGATGTTATAGTAGCCCAGGAGGGGAAGTGTTTAACAACCACACATATCCTTAATGGACTTGGTGTTCCCTGTGTCTTTTGTGAAACCTCATCTCACTTTGTGGATGCTCTTCTGGCATTTGAGATGTGACAGTTCCCTTTGGGAGCTTTCTTCTAGCATGGGCACAGCTTAGAGAGAGTTTAACCCCCAGTCGTGGTAGGTGCATGGGGGAACGCCTTTGCTGTGCTCTTGGAATGAGGCATTGCATGTCTCTGTCTCCGTGTCACTGGTTACATGTAGCTTAAGAGAAAAACTGTACTCTGGGAACTGTGTGTTTGCTATCTGGAAAAATGATGTTAAGCCCTTGTGTGCCAGTGAGAAAAGAAGAAAAACATACCTTTTGTACAAAAAGAGAGTGACATTGAACCTGCCCAGAGGTTCTCTTATCGCATCTCTCTTCCCTCTCGTGGTGTGCTGTGAACCACAGCCTTCCAGTGCAGTAAGGGCTGAACAGACTTTGAATTACCACCTCCATGGTAAATATGATGTTAACTCTGAAGTGGTTGCAGTGTGTTACAAGTCAGTCTGCTTATGCTGCCTGCCTGGATTCCTACCCTTATGGAAGGTTTAGAAATGTGCCTGTCACTAAGGACAGTGGACGAAGCAGTCTTCTTGTCAAGCTACTCCATCAGTGCAGTGACGCTTTTCAAAGTGCTGCTTTTCCATTTCCCTTTAAGTATATCAGGATGGAGCTTCTGTCAGCCCTACTGGGAATTATTTCATAGCCTGATGCACCTGAGGGTCACAAAGTGCTGCATGATTATTCAGGTTAAATGCTTTCTTTATTTGTTCTCTCCTTTTCATTTACCCATCTTTCATGTGCTTAGCCTTAACATTTTGCTTCTTTTCAAACCTTCACCCATACAGTCATCCTCACCAAATCTTAATTTTGTGATGGTATTGTAAATTGGTTGACATTTTTCGAGCACATTGCCTCCCTGACCTGAGTTCTCTTTGCAGTTCATAGACTACAGCATTTATAAGTTCACTGGGCTTGCCACTTGCTCAAAGAAATATTTGAGATACATATACTGATGTGATGTACTGTGATAAGGTTTGTACCTGCCATTTATCATCTTCTAGTCTGCTGCTGATGGTATGAAGCAATGAAGTAGAAAATGATGGGGGATTATATTCATTTTAAATGGTTTTGCTCCAACAGTCTGCCCCTGACCTGTGAGATTTTGTTTGTTTGTTTAGATCTACTAGAGAAGTCTCGTGTTGTTAAGCAGCCAAGAGGTGAAAGAAACTTCCACATTTTCTATCAGATACTGTCTGGTGCATCAGAAGAGTTTCTCTGTAAGTATTGCCCTTGTGCCATGTTCATATTTTTTTGTGCTTAACGTGCTGGTTTTGTAGGAAATGCAATATTGATTAATTTTTTCAAATTTTTGTTGGTAGTGGCAACAGTAGTACCTAAAGTCAACAAATGCTTTGATATTATCCAGGTACCTGAATCAGAATTGGCTTTGCAGTGTATTATGAACAAATAAGAAAGTCTGTTCTTATTTAGAAGGCTTATAATTAAAAGATCCTTGAAGAAAATTTAATCCAATAATAACAACAGTTCCTGACAATACTGGTTCTTGGATAAAATTGCCACTAGCAGGAATGCCATTTCTAATGATATTGTTATTTGATTTATTAGGCAAACTCAAACTGGAGAGGGACTTCAGCAGATACAACTACTTGGGCCTTGATTCTGCCAAAGTGAATGGAGTGGATGATGCTTCAAACTTCAGAACAGTCAGGGTAAGAAGTGACAGGGCTTGGCTGAGCACTCAACACTGGTGCAGAGTTCTTACGCCCCTCGGTCTGTCGGTGCGTGCAGGGCTGGGCTGGGAGGGCTGTCTTGTCTCAGTGCTGGCACTCCTCATGCACAGGCAGAATGTGTTTGCACAGGGAAGTTTAGCTACCACTAGAAACTAAGAAGGCCCAAGTTTGTGGAGTATTCTTATGGGAATACAAAAAGGACAGAAAAAAAATTAAATAAAATTAAAAAAAAAAGGAAACAAAAAAGAAGAAAAAAATAATAATTAAAAAAAAAAACCCAGAGCCCATGGTCAGATCATGGGAAAAGTTATACTGTGTAGTGGCTTATGGTGGCAGTGACAGAGCTTCAGGAACCAGGTGATGCCGACCAAGGCAAAATAAAAACAGGGCTGGGATGATTCTCATGATAATTTACTGTCTTGTTTTTGCTTGATTGTACAAGATGACCACAGACCTTGTTACCCAATGTGTGCAAATTTAGATTCTAAAAGTTATTGGTCTGAGAAGACAGGAGTACCTGTTTATTTGACTGTGAAATATTGGGTTGGGTTATAAACTAAATTAAGTGGCTAAAAAAATTACTGCATTTTAGAAACCCATATACTGAATGAGTCCTAGAAGTGGACTGGACTGAATGCCAGCTCCATTATCACATCTCCTTTAACCTGTCTTTTGTATTAAAAAATTTACTTGTCTAAGCATAGGAGTTATGCTGTGTACTTTTAGTAGCAAAAGTGTTCATAAAGCATTTCTAATTTATGTTAATGCAGATAAATGGTAAATTTCTCAAGTATGATCTGTTTAAATGTAGATGCTTTTATATAATAATTTTATCTGTCCCTTTTCCAGAATGCTATGCAGATTGTTGGGTTTATGGATCATGAAACACAGTCGGTTTTTGAAGTAGTGGCAGCCGTTCTGAAATTGGGAAATATTGAATTTAAACCTGAATCTCGTGCAAATGGCCTAGATGAAAGTAAAATCAAAGATAAAAACGGTAAGATGAGACTAGTGATGGGAGGAAAACCACTAATTTGTCTGAAGTCATTATTAATTTTGTCATTTCTGCAGACATACAATATCCTTACATATGAATTAGATTGTTTCCAGAGCTCACCCTCAGGCAAATATGGATTAAATTCTGTGCAATTTTGATTGCTCTGTTTGAAATTCCAAAAATGATCATTTTCTTTTTTTTTTTCCTACTTTATTAACACTTTCTTCTGAAATGTTGAATGGTGCTGTGTGTTTCTGTTTCTGCCACTTGGTTTTTCTGCAGTGGAGGCTTTTTGTTCTTTTGCAGTGATTATTTCTGCCTGTAATGTCAGATTCATTTGGTGATATTTTTGCAGTTGATACGTTTTGAAACTCCATTTATTTTCATTTGAAAGTTTTTCATTATGAAAAGTAATCTGTGATAAATGGAGGGAAAGTTTCTTCACAAAAATAACTGGATAGAAAGTGCTTTCAAAACCAATAACTCTCTTTCCTTGCACTGTGCGTATTTTTAACAACTTTGCTTGTCAGGGTAGTGGGGAGAGAATGTGACACTTCTCTTAAAGAGCACCTGTTTTGGAAAAATGCTACACTACTTAAAAGCTAGTAGTTTTGGGGAAGAACAAGCAATGGTTAGGAAGGATTCATCATATTTACACTTTGCTTTTTGATGGTAGAACTCAAGGAAATCTGCGAGTTGACGGGTATAGACCAGTCTGTCTTGGAGAGAGCCTTCAGCTTCCGGACGGTTGAAGCCAAACAAGAGAAAGTTTCAACAACACTAAATGTGGCTCAGGTAAAAAGAGGTCCTGATTTTATAGGAAAGAATTATTTTAAGTGGTAGTTTATTCCACGTGACTAAATCATTACTGCCCGAATGAAAACTACAACTAATCAGCTGTACTGAATAAATTACAAGCGTAAGTGTGCTTTTTTTTCCCCCAGCAGTTTCTAAATGTTCAGATATACTGGATGTTTTGTTTTCACGTGTGAATTACCTCCAAAAGATGAGGGATAGGAGAATGTTGTGGAGAATGTTGCAGAGATTGAAAAAACAAACAGTCCTGCACAAAGCACATGCTGCAAGTGTTGTGGCAGACTGCTTTCATTTAGGGTAACTGCTGTAATTGCATGTGAGTTGTATGCCTGGGGCTGCTGAGAAACTTTTGCTGCCAGTGTGAATTTATCTTCCTATACGGCTGCAGAGCCAGGCTGATTGCCACCTGTGTCTCATCAGCTCAGGCTAGCAGGAATGTGGTTTCTCTAACTGCAGCTGGTCAGGTCCCTTTGCTTAGGATTAGGGTGGGGGATGTGAGTCTTTAGAGGGTATCTGGAAGAGCAGGAAGGGAGTTGAAGTGCCCTGATTGTGGCTGCTGTTCCAGCCAGCCTGTGGCCAGGAAGGCAGAGGGGTGCACCACCAAGACACTGATGCTGCCTAAGTGTCTTGGCATCCCTTGTCTGGCTCCAGTGCCTGTTTAGGCAGAGCCACTGCTGCCTGTGCTGGTCTTACTCAGTTCACAGCACCTTTAAGATATGTCAGTGACAGAAAAAGGTTTGGTTTAGCCCAGCATTTATAACGTTTTTGTCTTCTTTTTTCTATTTAGGCTTATTATGCCCGTGATGCTCTGGCTAAGAATTTATACAGTCGACTGTTCTCTTGGCTTGTTACCAGGATCAACGAGAGCATTAAGGTATTGTCCTTTAAATTAAAGTGGACAGTAAAATTGTATTTACCAGTTTCATTTTTCCTCGTTGTACACTGTTACACGTGAATAATTGTATCACAGCTCAACAAATTGCTCTCTACTCTGTTTTTAAGCTTATAAAAATATTCATGTTAAGTGTATTTTGGGAAACCATACTTAATATTTTAGTTTACAGAATTTGACAGCCTATTTATGAGATACATTAATTTTCTTGATTCTCAAGTATGCAATGTACAGATGACTGACTCAATCTTTAATTTTTTTTTAAGGCACAAACAAAAGTGAGAAAGAAGGTAATGGGGGTGCTGGACATCTATGGCTTTGAAATTTTTGAGGTAAGACCTTTATAATGGTAAACATTTAATGAGAGAACTGTTATTAAAGCTTGATAGAGTAGTTCATGAATGTTTAATCAGAATACATGTAATTTGAATCAGTTGTGTTATTCCTGACAGAAAATCACTAGGAAAGTAAGCCAAAGAGAGATGTCTTAGCATCTCTAGCAATAGAAACAAATTTATGAAAGCCAAACTTGTGTTTTTTACATATAGAAAAATAAATATTTATGATGGATAAACTAAGTATATTTTGTTGTGACAAAGATTCTGAGCATAGGAGAAACTCTGGCACTGTCATTTCTGCCCTCAGGCATTTTGTGGGTGTCTTTGAACAAGCTTTGTATCCTGTAAAAAAAACCCAAAAACCTCCCAAAAAACCGCACAACAATAACTATATATTTTTCCTCTGTCAGAATTAAACAAGGAATTATATTGCATTTCATCTCAATTCACATAGATAAATATTCTATACTGATTCCTAGCTAATGATCTGTGGCTCACTGCTGTTTGTTTACAAGAGTATTTTTAGACTAGTGGTATTTTGAAACAAAACAATCAACCAGGAGTTTTTAATTGGGTTAGAGAGCACCAAGGACAGGGCATTTTCATAAATCTTGTTCTGACAGGTTTTTTTAAGAGATTTATAGATCTTCATTGAAATCTCTATGTGTTTAAACTAGAAACTCATCTAAGGAGAAAAATCAGAAAACATGCAGTCCTTACCCACTTCCCTACATCCCTCTTGAAAATCCAGAGAATGTGTTTAAACTGTGTAGAATAATCCAGAGAAGAGTAATTGTTCATGTGAGAGTGGTGTAAGTTTCCTTTCAGAAGCACAACATCCAACTATGTGCAAATCAAAATACCTCTATGAAGAGGAAAAAGAAATCTGATACTTGCTTCAAGGGTTTACTGAGCGAGGTTGTGCTGTTTGAATTAAACATAAGAGCATAGTTGTGAAAATGTAGTGCAAGAGATCAGGTGGCTGAATGGAGAACTCAATGCCAGATCTCTTTAGAGCTGGTCCTTGGCATACCTTTTAGAGAGCTGGGCAGTGGAATGGTACTTCTGGCATCCTTGGGCAGGACTCTTGCTTTCACTGGTTCTTTTGTGTTTGGTTAGGATAGATATGTATGATAAGGTGGGAGACAGGAGCTTGCACTGGCACACAAACCAACTGAGTAATTGTGTTTGTGGCATGGTGTTCCAGAGACAAGTTTCTTTCTCGCATGTAATTTTCTTTTTTTTGGTAGGAATTCAACATCTTGAAAGGTCACAAGTAAGTGGTTGAGTGCAGGAGAAAAATGAAAAAAAAAGGCTCTTTTCACTTACCTGTCATAATGAATTAACTTTCCCAATTCATACAAACTCAAAAGCTTTAAAATAATGGGTAGTTATTGTTCACTCCTTTAAATGCTGAGTATTGGTTTTAGTGGAAAAGGTGGTAGCGGTTTTGCCTTGTGACTTGAGGGTCAAATTCATCAGCAGATTCATACAAGGTGGGGCTCTCTCTCATGAGTTAATACCTATGGTGAGAGCACGAGCCAAGCAGCTTGGTTCAGCATCACAGAAACAGTGGAATTATTTTATTTCTGAGCATTCAGAATGAGTCGGGTGGTACGCCAGAAGCATACGTGTAGCTTGTACTGCACCATATTTTAGTTTAAAGGTGTTTGAAAAAGAAATTTCATTGGTTTAGGTTTCTAGAGGTGACTAGTACAGTTACTGGTGTTGGGACTACATGGCAGTACTATAATTCAGGGTAAATGATAGAAAAACAGTCCATTAGAAAATCCTGAATCAGCTGTACTTCCAGTACCACCTACTGAGCCATCCCTGTGTTCCCAGACAGGTTAGTTTTATAACCAGAAACTGCCAACTTACTCTCAATTGAATCAAAAGCAAATACATTCTTTCAAGGCAACCCAAAATTCATTTTTTATGCCGCTCTAGTTGGAACAAAAGATGAAGTTATGTCAAAATACCTAAACTGAGTAAAATAATTCTGTAATGAGCACTGTATATGCAAAGTGTAACTAGTCTTGTGGTTGCCTGAGTGAATGTCATGCAGTAAGGGCAATTAAGAGGATGCTGTCAAATATTTTTAAGTTCTGTAACAAATTACTGAATACCACAAAAATTATTAAAGATCTTGAAAAAATGATTACAAAATAATTATATTTTTGAGAATTTAGGCAACCACTTCCCAGAAAATATATTGTTTGAAGTTAATTATATTAAAAGAATCAATAAATGAATGAAATTTTAACACTGCTCAACACTGTGTTGTGGAAAAATGTAATAATATCTTAAGATTTATAGAATAACAAGTATAGTGGAATTTGGAGTATTTTGCTGTGTGGTACATTTGTATATACAGTGGCTAAATATGCAAAACATTAGCTGAAGTGTAGTTAATGACAGTAACTATATCCATCTAATCATAAATTACTTAAAACTTATGACTAATACTGTGCAGTTCCCTTTCAAACAGAATTCCTAAGTCAGATTTTGATTTTCATGTGTATTCCTGAAAGTTAGAACTAACACATACTCTACATTACCAGCAAAAATGCACTTAAAAGACTTCACCTATAAGCTTGTGCATTTTAAGTGTGTAAACTCTTTGACATGCTAATGGTAAAAAGGCTTATGTTAATCATGTTTCTACTCAGGAAGCAGGTAGGTTTTTTATTAGTGCGTGTTCTTTGACCTTAAGTGGCCTTGTGCCTTGGAAACAGAATTTATCCAAAACCATAGGTGTAACAGGAGTGTTTTATATACATACAAAATATTTACACGTGAAGCTTAATACCATGAAATAAGTAGCAAGATACGTGTTTACTGAAGGGTGATTTTTAGGGTTTTTTTTTCCTTTGGTGTTACACTTACCCATTAGAATTGCTGAAAGAATAAACTAATGATACTCTAGTTTATCTATTTTGTCCTGAGATTCTCACTTAAAAGTTATTGGAATACATTATAGAGTGGTCTGACTTCCACTGCAAAACATTAGTTTGCCTGAGGTTTTTGAGCGTTTTGTTTTATTTCATGATGGGTAGGGCAGACAATATTTCTTGGGCCTTATTCCTGTTTAGGATGACTCCTTTGATCATCCTACAGTTCCTCCTGTAAGAAGAGTGAGTAAAGAAATCCATATTTACCATTCTAAGAGATCCTACACTTCACCTTCTTGAGGACAATAGCAGTCTTGTTCTCTTGTATACAAATTGAACCTTATATAAATGAGATTTGTTTCATCTGTTTTTGAGTGATTAATTTATTTACTACTCACTGTGATTTCTACAGTTTTCTGTAGTTTAAGCTGAAGTTAATTAACAAAGTATCTGGAGGCTTCTTGAAATTTAACAAAGGAAAAATAACTGGAGTATTGAAAATGCTGGCATATACTCTTTGGGATTTGGTTTCTGCTAGTATATTTATCAAACACAGACTCCATTTTTCAGACAAACCCAAAGGCCATCCAAGAAAGCAGATATAAGGACTTGGCTGTCCAAAAATTCAGATTAGGGAACTTAAATCTATCAATAATCCTCAGCCTCCGTGGGTTTGGCTGATGTCATCAGCAAGCTTGGCTAAACAATCCACAGAATAGGTGCTGTAAACCTGTGTTTATTTTTGAATCCTGCCATGCCCTTTGTGGTAAATTGTAAGCTGGGACAATGTTTGGAAAGCGAAACACTGAAATTTTGGGTGGCTCTGTGTGAATTGTCTATGGGCAAGGATTTAGGGACTAGGATTAGTGTGCAAATGTAGGCTGCAGGACCAGGTTGGTTGTGTAACGCTGCTGGAGCTTGAGCAATGGGTTGAAGCCTGACACTAATTGCTCCAAGTATGTTTATCCGTATGTAGTCAGTCTGAAGTCTAGACTGTGATTTGAGATAGGGTAGGGATGATGGCTGGTGACACTAGGAATTTTAGAGCCAGCTCAATTCCAGACTTCCTGGGGTAGGTTTGAGGCTTGTCCCATTTTATTCCACGTTTGATTATGTATTTTTGGGCAGAAGCGGTTTCTGTATCTCTGCAAAGTGTCAGGGTAGGGTTAGGGTGGGGTTTATGAGAAAGAAGTGAAGGCTGTAGGAGGCAGGTGACTGAGGGCCTGGCAGGTTTCAGCAGAGATGAGCAGAAGGCTCTCTCTGTTTGGTTTGGGTGTTAGTTTTCTGTTGTGTACATTTTCTGTGTAGACAAGAGCTAGGGGATGTAAAAATGAATGTCATGGAGCAATAGTCAATATTTCATCCTGCCTAGCCTTCATAGATAAAAATGTCTATCTGCGCCTGTTGGCTTAAAGGCTTTTTTCTGAATATTCAGGTGCCAGTATGTAGCTGGTCATATGATGGAGTTCATGATTTGGAATGCAGTTTTATGAAAGTTAAGGCTGCTAAACAAGGCTTATTGTTGAAATTTGCCAGCTCCCAAGAAGACAGTTTGAGAGTGTGAACGCTTTCTGCTCAGTCCCTTGGCAGAGCAGTCAGTTCTACACATTTTAGCCTGACAAGAAACTGGGATGTGCTGGCGATAGAGGTGCAGAAAGAGAGGGACTGTTTCCATTTGGCCCTCAGACGTCTGCTGAGGGTTGACCTGAGGTGATCTGAATGCCTTGTCTTTGGTGACAGTATCTGACCAACTGCTTTTGCTCCAGGTACACAAGAACGTGCAAAGACGTGGCAGTATTCATCACACTCTGCGTAAACCCGAGCAGTAAATAAAAATATCACCAGAAAAAGAGCCAAACAAGCATTTTGATAGCACTTCTTTTCATTCATGATGATTAGCTTGGTTCTTGTGTGTAGAAGTCCCTTGTAGTGACAGAAAGAAGTTTGGTCATGCTGCGTTCACTGTGCAAGGTGTCACTTGGACAGTGATAAAATGCTAATAGCCTTACTGAAGGAATCTGTTAAAAATATGAAGAATGCAGTTTCATTATATTAATAAGTTCGTAGTTGTGCTAGTTATCTGTTTTTAGTGGGAGGTAACTAAATAAAGAGGGGTAATCATTGAAAATACCTTGGAGATATGCCATGGAGATATTTAAGGTATGAAAAAATTGGGGAGTTACTTCCCCTTTTTCCGTAAACCTATATAACAGCTTGGTCTGGTTGCTGACTGGTTACTTTGCCTTTTTTTGTCCTGTTGATTACATGAAGGAAATTACAGTTGCAGAGCATGCTGAGTTCTGAGAGATTGCCACTGGCCCAGGGGCTTCCCCCAACACCCCGAAGGATTACTGTACAGGAGAAGGGTCTAGTTATTTACTAGAAAGATGACATATTAGAGAAAAAAAAAATCCTTCAGAAGGAAATTGACTCATCAGGATTTTTCTTTATCTTAATTTTTTTCCCTTTTTTTTTTTTTATTATCTTTAGACTCTGGGAACCCTTTCTTCATGTCTTGAATTTGGCTCTAACTCAACCATGGATATCTGTTGTTTTGGTAGTTGCCTTTATCTTCCAGACAATAATTTCCAGCTGCTTTTTTCTAGCCTGTCTACCTTGCAACAGATTTCCTTTTTGAAATTGTTCAACCCTTTGCTGATGCCCATCAGCTTATCATAAACTGGCAAGTGGCAGTGCCAAAATGTGTGTACCCGTCCCTCTATTCAATTTGATCGCCCAGGGCAAAGCCAGTCTAGTGTGAAAGAGGAGAACTGAATTTTTAATCTATAATTCATCAATTACATCTGCTGGCAAGGGTTATGGAAGAGAGGAGCTTTACAGAGAGGGACCCTTGGTTTGGACTCCTAGATGCCATGGAGATTTAAAAATACAGTTAAAGCAATAATTTCCTTAAGCACTAGGATGCCCAGAAGCAGAGGTACATCCCAGGAAGTTAATCACCATTTAATTAATCACATTATAATGTAAGTATTTAGAGAGGCTTTTTTTGCAAAAGGCATGTTTATAAAGTAAATCCCATTGGCTGGCTGTTTTCAACAGAGGAAATACTTGAAATGCTGGAGCAAATATACACAAATGCTCTGCTTCAGGTTGTGAGAATAATGTTTTGCCCTACAGCAGCTATTTCTGTCTTAGTAGAGGAATGGCTCTGATTATATGGTAGGTTCTTGCCTATTTGTAATTCCTGTTGTCCCAGGACTATAATTTATCAGGTTGAGTTTGTTGAAGTGATTGTACCTGGGTGTTCCCATGAATCACACATGCATTGTGTGCACTGGAGTCACAGTAGTTTCTTGCCCTTTTAAGTCCAAATTTGTTTTAGACCTATGTGCCTGGACACCACAGCTGAGAGCAAGATGGATTTCAGAGTGCCCAGTTCTCTACCAGTGACAGTAGCATCAACAAGGACTGAAGTTGGTTGAGCTACACAAATGTGGAAAATGGATAATCCCTGAAGTTTTGGCATTTTGCTTCCAGTAGATACACTGAAACATGGTTTGATTACAAATATGTGGAATACATATAGTTATAAATATATGTGGAATATATATAGTTAAATGATATGCTTCTCTCATTCTTTGCCTGTAGAGATATTGACACAAAAGCACAGAGCGCCCTAATTTACAGAGATAAGTTTGATTACTCAAATGTTGGCATATGTGAAGAGGAAAAAAAGGATAAATATTGACAACATACCTTCACTAACTTTGAAAAAATTTTGAAAAATTGTTATAACTGAATCTCGTTATTACTGGGCCGTTTTTTTCTGAGATTAAAATAGTATCTTTTTTCACTTTCTTTACATGCAACCTTCCCATTTTGCTGATTTTTACTTCTGTAGTTTCGTCTCATAAACTCATATGCGTCTGTGGTCATACATAAAAATCCCTATCCCCAGACAACACAGTAGTATATAAATTGAATTTGCTGGTTGGTTTCATCCTTCATTCCACTATTCATCTCAGTGAAGTGAGTATGTTGGTCTTTTATCATCATTACTTTTGCCATCTGGCTTTTTCTCTAGGGGCCTGATGGAGCTACTTGCCTGTATTAGGAGGAGGTCAGAGACTTCTGTTGCCTGGAGCTGCAAAAATTACTCTGTGGGGCTATATGTGATAGAGCAAAAGTATCTCTGTATGTCTTTTTCCCTCCTCATATTGATGTAAAGTTCATTTTAATGGCATTAGTTCTGCTGATTTAATCTAATTTTTCTTTCACATGATGCTTTTCCTTTAAATACTTTTCATGTATTTTTTTAGTTGTATGTGTTCATATAATGTATTTGAAAAAGTGTTGCTGGACACCTTTTTGTCAGTATGGTTGTAGACTGAGCAATATGTAGATTTTTGAATTGGCCCTCGAAAAAACTGGTGTGATGAAAGATTAAGAAGGAAGAGGAGCTATTGAGAAACACCTGTAAGGTGTAATACTGATGATATAGCCGAGTCTGCAGATTCAGATCAACAACATCTGCTTGATTTGGGGAAAACAGTGGAGAGGACACAAGAAAATGGAACACTTAATCTGGGACTTTATTAGACAGGTGGAAGGTAGGAATTTATTCCTGCCTACTAGTATGGAAAAGTATCTGAGTTTCAACTTTAAGCAGGTATTGTAGTCGCTTTGTTGTCTTTGGAAATTACTGGGAAATGGGTACTTAAAAGTGAATTTGAATTCTGTATGGGGAGAGAAGTTTAGAAGGTATCTAGCATTGATAGTAAAATGCCCTGTTTTAGATATTTTCTTTTCATAAATCTAGTGGAGACATTTCTACTCAAGACCAGTAAGAGACCTTTTTTTTTTTTTTTGACAAAATTTTTTTTATTTTGTCTGTTTCCCATTAGTATTTTACTGGTATGAAAATGTATAAAGCCAGGAACATTCATATATGTTTTTTCAGATGATTTTATGATACACGAGTGGAATGTTTCAAAGAAGAAGTTAGGTAAAATATTAAGGAACAAAGAATATTTTCCATAGACTTTCAAGCACCTGTACGTAATTCATGTAATAGCAGTGATTCACAATAGAACTTTAAAGCTTTTCATGATTGACTCTTAACAACCTGAATGAGTAGAATGTCATGATCTACTTGTATATATAATCACTTTATTTTTGCATGGAGAATAATTTTTTTTAGAGTTCAAAACTTGTTATTCATGATATCCCACCCTGATACCCAGTAGTTTGAAGGTTGGTAAGGAATAAAGCTGTATGAACAAGACATCATTATTTGTGAAGTGAGAAACATGGTGAGGTAGGCTTTGATTTTTGTCAGTGAATTTTTCTACTTGTCTAAATTTATTGTTGCATCTGATAAAAAGATTGAGAGGATAAGCTAAGGGTGGTTGGTTGAACTGTATCTATAAATTTGACATGACTTTAAGCGTATCTCAGGTGACATTCTGTTTCCCAGCACCTTTAATTTAATTTGAGAGAGTGGTTTTATCTTCCCCAAAGGTTTTATTTTGTATTCCACGGTGATTTCAAAGGCGTACTTGGAAAGGCTGCCACAAAAATGCAGGGATGGAAGTGACGCCCTCAATGTTAAAGTAGCAGAATTACAGCCTGGAAGAGAGGCTGATACTTTGGGAAGATATACTCTTATTTTTTTCCCCAACATTTCCTAATATTTGAATTCGCTAACTCTGCCCAAATTTTGGGTCTGACTGTGCTGCTTCTGTGTTGGTCAAAACACTTTCTGTTGCTTAATGTGAGTGGTCAGTATGAGGAACAGGTACAGTCTCTGGTGGCTGGGTACCTCCAACCTGTGTCTCCTGAATGGATTTAGTGATGTGCTGTCACTGATATTGGTTATTCTCTACTGCCTTCTGAAAAACAATGTCAGAAGTCCTTTAGATCCCTTCTGGTTCTATTGTATTAATTTCTAGAAGCCTTCATTAAAATATTGGGGGACAATTCATTTGCGAGCATTCGTACATGCTTTGTGAAGCCCTCGCGTAATTAAAAATTGTAGATACCCATTAAGGCACATGGTGTGACCCTTGGGGATGGTCCTGTGCAGGGCTAAGTGTTGGATTTGATGATCCTTATGGGTGCCTTCCAACTCAGCATATTCTGTGATTCCATAAGGGGGAATAAATGTACAATCTCTGTTGCTGCACTCAGATTTGTCTAGAGAAAAACACTCTGATTGGTTTCTCATACAGGGTTTCTTAAAATCTGTAAAGGGAAACGCCTCTTTCTGAAGTGTATTTAATTTGCCAAATGTTTTCTGGTCGGTTCAGAGTTAAGTGTTTTGAGAATTTCAGTAATTCCAAACATTTTCCCTCATTTTCTTTGCTGTAATTAACTGTTAGCCTTTTACTCTGTATCATTCATAAAGAATAATATTGCTGCTGCTCTTCAATAACTTTTTTCCTGGAACAGCAATTTTCAGTGGCTTGGCAATGTCAAATAGAATTTCATAGCTCAGGGTGAGCTATTTGTGAAGAACTCTGTGGATTTTGGTTTGCCTTTTTTTGCAAACCATAAATATCACAGATACACAACGAAGCAGGAAAACATCTAGCAATTACTTTAATGTATTGTTAATGACCTTTTAGTTAGATGGTTTAGCTGGATTTGCTGTTCAGTTTCCATCCTCTTTTGATGACCAAGCCTGTATAATTTACGAGTGAAAAGTCCTGCAGCCCTTGTAATCAGAATAACATAGTCCTATGGAGAAACAGTCTCTCTGCATTGGGTGGCGTGTTCCTGGCAGGAGGATGCAGAGTGTATTTTACCCTTTCTCTTTGTCTAGGTGATGTGACAGCTGGGGTCCTTTTACTTCAAACTCAATATATCTGAAGTGATGGCCTTATCTGAATGTGTCAAATAAACTTAAATTCAGTCTTCCTCCACTATTCTCTCTTCCCTTCCCCATTCTCCTCTCCTGTTGCTGAGATTTGCATACCTAAGGTTATATATATGGCTTTTAGAGACCAAAGGTACACGGTGGTTTAGTGACAGGACAATGCAAGGATGTTGTTCTGTGTTACACTCTAATGTGTCTCAGTCTCATGGTTTATTTGATAATATTTGGACAGTACCTAAAGATATGCTTATCTATGAAGGAGTAATACATAACATTTATGTAGTACTTTGCATTTTCAATGATAAAAAGATTGATCTACTTGATGCACTAAATAAATGGTAATAGATGTATTCTGTATTGTCATGGAAACAGTATAAGTACTGACTGCAGTTTATTTAATTTCTTTTTCAACAGAATGCAGTAAGTATGACTTGTTTGCAGTGCTGATTTTGCTGCATGCCAAATTTTAACTCTCATCTAGAGCTATGCAAGTTTTGCAATCTGAGTGATAATTGCAGTTGGTGAGAGGGGCAGTTTGATGTGGCTGCAAAAGTTTGGTGATCAGCTATGATTTTGCTTCATCTAAAACTAAAATGACAAAAGTAATCTGTGCTACCTCAATATTTTCTAATCTGCTTGTGTGTTCTTAATCTCATTTAGCAACCAGATCCATAATTTAGACATTTAAATGATTGCAGTTGCCTTCAGTCATAAAAATTCTACCAGCATAAGTTGAGCCTCACAGGTATTGTACAACAGATTATTTGGTAGTGTAAAAAGGCATAGTGTTTTATTGTGCAAATTTTCAGTCTTCCTAAATAACAGGTGTTATTGATGACTAGTTATTAAGAAAAGAAAATAAAATTAGGGCAGGAGGGACGTAACCCCAAAACCCCAAAGTTGAGATATCCACCAGATATCCAAAAGTACTCTTGAGTGTAATTATTTCTGCAGATTTATATATGGGATTATTACAATATTGATTAGTCTTTCAAAAAAACAGTGAAGGTGCTGATTCCTTGTTCCTTTGAAACAGGCATTTTGACCTTGTCCTCAGAACGAGCACCTGGCCTCCAAACTGCACTCATTTAAGATAGTGGCGATAAAGTGGTGAACCACAGCTTTTATGTTGCAGTCCTGGCCCTGGTGAACATAGCAGTAAAACTTCAGCTGTCTTGAGCGTGCGAGAGCTTTCCCTGTGGTATTTGAGGGCTTGGTGTGGCCATGGTCTCTGTTGCTGACGTGTGTCCCTGTGGAAGCATGCTGCTGTCGTGTCACAGCCCTGCTCCTGCAGCAGCCCTGCCCTGGGGTATGGGGTAGGCTGCTGTGGCAGCAGTCACTGAGCAGCATTCCCGCTGCCCACCCTTTCTCCTGGGGTCTGCTCCAGTCCCTGGTCCCTTCTGCAAAGGGTCACACATCTGCTTGCTCCCTAACCCAGTTTTATATGCGTTAGCCTTTTAGAGGATTTTTGGTTGATGAAGTTCATTTGTTTCCCATCATTTCAAGGGGCAATTACATGAGCGGTTTGTTGGCAGGGAGGAGGTGGGTTGACCTTTAGAGCCAATAATCTCTTAACCCAGGCTCAGCTGCAACTGGAATAGCAGTTTGAGCCTCAGTCTGTAGTGAAATAGGATACTCTATTGGCTACTGAGTGGAAAAGAGCTAATGCTATCATTGTAATTTTATTTATCAGACCCTCTGGGGACTACATTTTACATATGGGGACAGATCAGTGCAGGCAAAATTTCTGTTGTTTATCCCCTGACACCACAGGTGCCCTTATGATTTATTCCAAGGAATCGATGTGCAGACATCATGAATAAAACCTACAGAGGATTTTGTCCCTTCCCAATGGAGAGAGCTTCAGGGAAGGATTTGATCTAGAATTTCCAAACTAATCATGATCTCAATCAAATATTACTCCAACCATCACATCACAAAACTGGAAGGAGTAGTTAATGCAGCAGCTTGTTGACTTGCAGCTGCTGCGGTAACTTACTCCAGCTGAGTTCCAGGGTGTTTACACAACAGCAGACACAAACATGTTTTATCTGACAGGACAACAGCTTTGAGCAATTCATTATCAACTACTGTAATGAGAAGTTGCAACAGATCTTCATTGAACTTACCCTCAAAGAAGAGCAGGAGGAGTACATCCGAGAGGTAATACTTGAATGGATCTTTCCTTATCCTCTCCTCTTTCTGTTGTCCTTGTAAAGATAAACAGGCATGCAGGCTGGAACCACCTTTCAGGGAGCAGAGTCACTTTTTGACCAGAGGACTGGCATGGAGCATGTTTGTGTAGGGCTGTGTGGTTAGTTCCATTAAGCAAAAAATGCTGGTTTGGGCTTTGTTTCACATTATGAGTTCTCCAGGTAAAAACCAGACCCAACTCTTATTCATGCATTGGCAACAAAGGCTGACAGTTCTGAGCAAGGGCTAATTAATTTATTAGAAGACTAGTATCACTTTCTGGTATTAGTGCCATTACCCTACAGTCTGTGTTTTGGATTACCCAGACACTTCTGGGATGGATGCACCTCAACAGCAGCCACAGCCAGTCCTTTTTCGAAAGGAATTGGCTGGCTGAAACAATAGCATGCAACATGAAAGAAACTACAAATAGAGTTCTGGTTCTGGTTTTCTTTCAGTTAAGTGTTGAAGGGAGCTGTGTGAGCTTTGTGGGTACATTTAAGATGTCCTTTGGAGTCCAGTCTGGTGTTTGATGTCATTCTGTGAGTGAACATCAAGCTGAAGTTTTAATAGGTTTTAGCAGTCTTCCACGTGATATACAGAGCTTAGACAACATACCAACTTGCAGCTGTAAAAACTGGCATACGCTGCCTGTACTCAAACTGGATGGATACCATTTTGCTGTATGAACATTCTTAAAAATTACATAAAGTTCCTGCCTTATAATCCTGAGGATAACATGAAATTTCAGCATGTCTTTTTTCTTTTTGCATTCAGTGGTGAACCATCATTACTGCAATTTGGTTCTTGAATGATATTTCAAATGCTCTGAAAAAAACTAAACTGTAAGAAGCACCGCAGAGTGTAAATTGAGAATGAAATTAGTATTTTCCTTCTTTCAGTCCTTTGCCCTATGAGTGTTACCTCGTGATGCATTGGCATCTCATCCTGGAAATTTTATTGCTGATATTTGAAAAAAGAATATTAAGAATATCTGAACAACAGCCAGACTCTGGATTTTTCAAATGGTCTCATCTAAATTTAGCCCTCTTTCTTCCTCCCATTTAAAAAAAAAAAAAAACAAAAAAAAACAAACAAAAAACTCAACAACTAAGAACTTTGAAATTTTGGTCTCAGATGCTCACAGTGAAACTGGATGATTTCCTTCTAAGCAGTGGGAGCGTGGGCAGCGCGGTGCTGGGTGGGAGGAGCCTGGCCCGGCGCCAGGGGAGTGCATGGGAAGCTGACACGGGTGGGGGAAAGGAATGGAGAACAAGTTTGGCAGCCACTCAAGGACAGTCATTTTGCACAGATAATGTTAGTGGTAGATGATTACATTTCTTAAAAAATAAAATTGTTGGTAAGCACACAGAATTAAGTTTGAAAGTAGTAACCTTGTTAGCTGGAATATAATTTTAATTACCTAGAGGAAGAGCTCCCTTGATTGTTTTCCTGTTCATATATTGATTTTTTTTTTTTTTAATAGGGGATTGAATGGACTAATATTGAATATTTCAACAATGCTATAATTTGTGACCTAATAGAAAATGTAAGTTGTATTCAAGAATATCTCTGAATATTAATGCATGGATTTAATTTATCTGTTAAGTCTGCATGCATCCTCACACACTTTAATTTTACGAAACAAGACATTTGTCGTATTATTCATCTTATTTTGTATGGTAAAAGTTTATTTTACTAAAAAAGGTGTTCTATAAAGCTACGGTTACTTTTTTAGAAATATTCAGCATTGCCTATGGAAAAAAATACCAAAACTAACCAACTCTTAAATGTTTGCATTTGCTGCTGTTTACAACAGCAGATATCACATGCTACATTGTAAATAACATTTCTTTTTGTGTGGAAGCTAGAAAACTCAATGACATGTTACTGATTGCTTGAGGTACGGAAAGTACTTGTAACTAATAAGAGGACTTCCTATGGACTTAATGTAGCAAGAAAAGAACAGTTTTTAACCATTAACATAAAATATATGATGGTTTTACATATAAACTGGCTACTTTCAGTTAAATTGGAGTTTCTACAGTCTGAGTAAATGACATAAAACATCAGTGTGAATTTCAAGATTCGTTAGCAGTCTTTCAAAAATGCAGGTGCTAAAAATCTCTTGGAAATGGTCATTAGGAAGAGAGCCAAGCTTTGAGGTGGCTTGAAGAATGTTTTTCTGGATAGCAGAGATCAAACAGGAGAAGGGTCTCCTTTTTATGCCTTGATGGAATGTGATGGGAATAAGTACTAAAGCTCTTGTCTTGAAACTTCAGAACCAAACTGGAATCCTGGCCATGCTGGATGAAGAATGCCTGAGACCAGGAACTGTTACTGATGACACCTTTTTGGAAAAACTAAACCAAGTCTGTGCCACTCACCAGCATTTTGAGAGCAGGATGAGCAAGTGCTCCCGGTTCCTCAATGACACCTCCTTGCCCCACAGCTGCTTCAGGATTCAGCATTACGCTGGCAAGGTACCTGGTGAAGCAGGGAGTACGTGGTGTGTGGGGGCTGCTGTGGCTGATTAAAAAATCCAGACCTGTCTTAATCGTTTCTGTCTCAAGCCTAAGATTTGGGATTTGGGCTGGAAGGTTTTCAGAAGTCATACAACGGTTGGGGCTGGAAGGGATCTTAAAGATTATCCAGTTCCAACCCCCCTGCCATGGGCAGGGACACCTTCCACTAGACCAGGTTGCTGAGAGCTCCATCCAACCTGGCCTTTAACACTTCCAGGGTTGGGGCATCCACAGCTTCCCTGGGCAGCTCTCTCCAGTGTCTCACCACCCTCACACTAAAGAATTTCTTCCTGATATCTGATCTAAACCAGCCCTCTGTCAGTGTAAAGCCATTACCCTTTGTCCTGTCACTACATGCCCTCATACAAAGTCCTGCTGCTCTAGCTGAAAATCAAGGCCAGTTCTCTTCTCATCATGTGCTTTAGCGCTGCTGCTTGTCTCTGGAAAGAAAACATTGTTTACAATGAGAAAAATTCATGCAAATTTGAGGGCAACATATTTTGGAGGACATGTTCTTTGTCACTGAAGTAGCTGCAGTCCTTAGTCACGTTGTTGAGAAAGTGGAGTTTGGTACATTTGAAGGAACTGAGTTTGATACTCTATTTAAGCAGATGGAAGAGAAAGCTATACAGAGGGCTTGCAAAAGTATTTGCTTTTTACAAAATGAACAATATGAATAAATATGAGTCTGACAGCTTTTTATTAATGAAAATCAAAAATAATTAAATTGGTAGAGTGAAGACAATTTTTTAAAAAAAATTCAAAAGTAAATGTAGGGTTGCAACTATGCCTCTTGTCTGAATCTGCTGAAGTGATAATTTCACAGAGCAGAGACTATTTAGAAAGTTTTTCATTTACCTTGGACTGCTTAATACTTTTTAATATTTTCTCAATCTTACAGTTTTGAATAGCTCAACAATTTGCTCAGTCAAAATAGTTCTGGAAATATCAGACTTTCAGTCTCTGAGGCAACCATTCATTAACCTAACATTATGTATTTACCAGGAAGGTTTTGTAACTGCATATAATCTCACAGGGATTAATACATAGGTATTTCTTTGGTTGTCAAAATTCAAATTGAATTGAAAATACCCCAGTACTTTGGGAAGGACTGCACAGAGACTGTGCCTTAGCAGACACTGAGGATCCTTGATTGTTACGGGCATTTTCTTACCCAGCAGAGCAGCCAGTGAATTCCTCCTATTTTGGGAGGAATGTTGTTTTTCCATCCTCATCTGAGAACATTTTGATCTAGTCACTGGACAACAAAAGTTTGACCCTCCTTTTATGAAATATAAGTAAGTTCATACGAACAGGTTTTTTTCAGTAGTGGCATTTGCTACACCTGTCAGAACCAGAAACATGTTCTCCAAAGTAAAATGCTGCCTGAGTTCCCAGTGACTTGCTATTGTGTAAAATATGGCTATGTCAGTGCTAGTTTTATTCGGTATTCTGTGTACATAGTACATATCTATGCAGAACTGAGAAATCATGAAGCTGAAGAATCTGTATTACCAGCCAGATGACTTGTCACAATTAATCAAATAAGTTTCCTACCCTCAAAAATTAAAAAAGCCAGTAGCAATCCGAGATCTGCATGAAGTTCCCCTGGATGCCTCCTGGGTCTCCAGCTGCAGGTCAGACCTTTGTATCGTGCTTGTTGTTGTTGGACTGCCTTCCTGGTAGAAGTCCTTTAAAATAACAGTCCCCTGAGGACTGCACAGCGAGCTGCTTGCTGCTGCAATAGCAAGAGGTGATATTTCATATTGTGCTTCAGTTAGGCAAATAATGTAAGCATTAGTAATTTGAAAGGAAAGGGTATTTTTGCTGTTGTGAGTCAAAAGAGAGGGAGAAAACCTTTTGTCAGCCAAAAAAAAATGATTGGTTTGGAGTGTGGCAGGTGGTGGTATATCAGAGTTATCATGGAAGAAGGGTTTGTCCCATTTCAGAAACAGAATTGATCAGCACAGGGAACTGTTAGCAGTATGAGAAAATGCATCTTTCTCAGGTAGCATGTTCACAGAAATGTTATCCAACAAAAGTCTTCCAAATGTCAGGTTTAAAAAGAGAGCTGAAATGTCTTTTGTTTTGGATAGTGAGAAAGAGGGAGAAATTAATTTCTTGGGTCAATTTTGAACTGGCCTATGTTATAGTTCAAAACCTGCTCTGATAAGACTCTTCTCTATTTTTCAGGTTATGTACCAGGTGGAAGGATTTGTTGATAAAAATAATGATCTTCTGTACCGTGACCTCTCCCAGGCCATGTGGAAGGCCAACCACTCTCTCATCAAAGCATTGTTCCCAGAGGGTAACCCTGCTAAGATCAACCTAAAGAGACCACCAACAGCAGGTTCACAGTTCAAGGCTTCAGTTGCTACCCTGATGAAAAATCTCCAGACAAAAAATCCAAACTATATCAGGTAAATTACCCTATGGCAAAGCTTTGGTGAACTTAAAAAAAAGTCTTGATATCCAAGGATAAATGGATAAACTATTGAAATCTATGGTTGATACTCACAAGAACAGTTGTTGACGTGTACAGCGCTGCAAAGGAGTGTCCCTTTTCCTTTTCCAGGTGCATTAAGCCTAATGACAAAAAGGCTGCACACATTTTCAATGATGCCCTGGTGTGCCACCAGATCCGCTACCTCGGTCTCCTGGAGAACGTCCGGGTCAGAAGGGCGGGTTATGCATTCAGGCAGGCGTACGAGCCTTGCCTGGAAAGGTACAAAATGCTCTGTAAGCAGACATGGCCCCACTGGAGAGGGCCAGCCAGGTAGGTAAACAGCAGTATTCTTACGTGTCCTGAGTGAAATTATTATCTTCCACGTGTTCTGATTTTTTTAAAACGTTTTGCATACATTGCAAAATGAGTATATTGCAGCCTTTACTGATTTGGGTCTGGAAGAAAAGGTGAGAGAGAGAGAGAGAAAAAAAGATATTGGAGTGGAATCAAAATTACTAGGAGTCTGGAATGATCAGGAGGGCACTCTACCTTTAATAACCAACATTCAAAGGGTAGGAGCACTCATTTCCTTGAAGAAAGCCATACAATCTTCCTCTGTCCTTTCAAGAATGATTTTACATAGTGATTGGGGAACACTTAGGAGATAATACCTCTTGCAAATCAATTGTTTTAAATATATACTTTTAAATTGCATAGTATTCACGCGTATTTTTGCAAATAATGTCTGGGGTAGGCAAATAAGCTTCTAATAATTCTTTTTGCATGTGACCACCAATAGCGTGATTTAAACTTCCTTCATAATAGATTAACATCTTTAGCTGCAATTTAAATCTTTGGGTTTTTAAATCTTTCGGTTATCAAGATAATGGTGGAAGTGCAGCAGTGATAACAATAGCATTGTAATAATCATTGCAAAGATCTGCAAAATTCCTCTCTCCTCTTTTCTGTTAATGTTCATAAAATGCATTTGGTAAGAGTGGAACACTAGCATTTGTCAAACTTGTCAGTCTGTGTTTCACATTTTGACATAAGTGTGAGAACCCTTCCTTTTTCTTTTCTTTTCCTTTTAAGTAAAATAATTATAGATGTAAGAGGAAAAAATAGGCCATTGCTGATGCTGTAAAATAAAAATTGCTCTTATTTCATCAAATTATTCTGAATCTTTGCAGTGATTATTCTTGCCTTTAGCTAAATAACCAGTGAATAAATGAGTTAAGTTTTCCATCTTCTTATGTTAAGCACTATTTAAGGGTTTAAAATATGCTTTCCTTTACTTTCCATAAATTAAGCTGTGAATATGTAAACTAAGAAGTTTCAGCGCTGGAGGTCGTGTTTGTTAAGCTCATTTACTCCTTCTTAGGGCTGGAGTAGAGGTGCTGTTTGATGAATTGGGAATCCCAGAAGAGGAATTTTCATTTGGTAGATCAAAGATATTCATCCGCAACCCAAGAACAGTAAGTGAAAAATGCCTTCTGTAAAATCCAGCCCTCTCTCATGAGGACAGCCTGTTATGAGCTGCATCATTCACTACCTGGTTCCTACAGATTCTTCTCCCTGCAGTGCTTTGATATATTGCTGTGAACGTAGCATTTAAAAAGGAACTTGTTAATGTTAGACCCATTAAAATTGGTGTGAATCAAGACTCTGCAATAGCTTTAATTTATTGTAACTTTTATGCACTGAGTTGTGACAGTGTGTCTGCCACAAATCTTGGTGTATCTGCTTATAGCTCTGGAGATAAATAAAATAAAATGTGTCTGAGAGGGGACTTGAGTAAAGAAGAGACTTCTCTTAGAGTATCTGTGCTTATGGGTTTTTTTTTCCTTGTCTCTTCCTTCCTGCTCTTTTTCTTCCAATATCAAACAAAACTCTACTGCCCCCCCCCAGCTCTTCAAACTAGAAGATCTGAGAAAGCAGCGGCTGGAGGACTTGGCTACTCTGATTGAAAAGATTTATAGAGGTTGGAAGTGCCGTACTCGCTTCTTGTTAATGAAAAAAAGCCAGGTTGTGATTGCTTCCTGGGTCAGGAGATACGCAGTAAGATACTATCCTTACTAAATGGGGGGTTCTTTTCGTTGTTTAATACATATAACTTTCATAGGATATTTTTCCTTGATAAGTATGGAGAGGTGTCGAAAGAATTCAATTTTATGTTAATATTTAGGTACCAATAGTGTGAATAA
Source organism: Neopelma chrysocephalum (assembly GCF_003984885.1). Taxonomy (NCBI): domain Eukaryota; kingdom Metazoa; phylum Chordata; class Aves; order Passeriformes; family Pipridae; genus Neopelma; species Neopelma chrysocephalum. The sequence continues at coordinate 3,657,083 of NW_020897703.1, forward strand.
AGACTCTTTAGTTTCTATAGACTACTATTAAGTGTTTACATTGTGCTTGCTCTTAAAGAATTAAAAAGCTCACCAGAGTCTTTTAACTCTGGGAGATCAGGATTTTGATTTCTGTGGCCCAGCTGGGAACAGTCTTTTTCATTCATCTAAAATGTTGTGCTGCCTGACATTTACAGTGCTTTCAAAACATATGGTTAATGTGTAAAAAATGTTCAGTAATATACATGTGCAGTTCTGTGGAATTCAGTCATTCCTAAGCCTTTTTGTATTTTTGCCTTATTTGGAACCTTTGCATTTGAGGCTCAAGAATGCTGCTTCCGAGGATCCCAGGGATTTATTTTAATTATAACTCCTAAGACTTGTAATTCAGTATCATTATTGATACAGTTCTAAAGCAGTTTCAAATCTGTCTATGGACTGGATGTTTTGTTCCATGAACTGAACAGCCCTGTTATACGACTCTTCCATGTCTTTTTGTCAGTTACTAAATAATATTGACTTATATGATAAAACAGATTTGTTTTTAAATTTGAAACCCATTCTTAAACATCTCAGCTGCATTTTGTTATTGTTAGAGAATAGCACAAGCATATCAGAAAGCTTGATAAAATATGGAAAAAAGTGTTCTTAAACTACATGTTGCAGAGTTGACAATCTGTTTTTCAGTTGACAAGCACTTCTGTTTGTCATCTTGAAAGCCATTAGTGTTTGGTTCACTTCTCTTGGATAATTAAAGGGAGATATAGATAATTTGGAAAAAGTATGAATAAATGCTTTTTTACTGTAAAAACTCTTCTCTCTGAAGTTGTGTGATTGAATGCACCACTTCTACAAACCACATCGTTACAGAATTGCATTATGCCCATATGGCTTCATTATGATCTCATGAAATCTTAATCAATTTAAAATGGAGTTACTACAGCTAGATTGGTGCAGCTTTAAATATGAAAAAATGAAAACAAATACATGACCAAGCACTGTTGATTTCTTAACTGTAAACCTTTATTGGGTCACTGGTGAAGCATGGCAGCAGTTGTCTTATCAGTTACAGGCGATGATAAAGACATTTCCTCAGCCTCTTCATGTAGATGGGAGGCACCATTCCCCTAACCCAGGATGACTGTTAGGCACTGTGCTCTGGAAGGTTTCATAATTAATCCCTTGCATGAAAAAAGCTTTTTGACAACTCCTTGTGCTGGAGGCTTGACTCAAGGATCTGCAGACACTTGCCTGTCTGTCCCTTTGCAAGGCATGACAGACGTCAGTCATGGCATGAGTGTGGCCTAGAGTAGATTCTCTCCAGCTTCCTCACGGAGATGTTCACTGTCATTGAGTGGACTGAGTGTATAAAAGTATAAAAAAGTGTAAAAGCCTTGTTACAAATTGTATCAAACTTAGTATTACACTAAACACTGGGCTACTGGAGAACTGAGCTTTTTAGAAGGAAAATGTTTGCCTGTCCAGGGAATTTATTGTTCAGACTAGTGTACTTGAATAATACTCCAGCATTTCATTCAGGAATCCGTGGTTTTGGTTTTTTCCTGTTCCTAAGTTATCATCAGCATTTGGTATAGTAAAGGGTCTGCGGGTAACAGGAACAGCGTAAGTCTTATGAAAAGGTGGTAAAAAGCTTAGCCAACAAACCTGAGCATTTGTGACAGTTTGTGTGCTACTCTGGTGGTGGGAAAGACAAATAAAGCTGTTACTGTTAGCATTTAATCTGCATTTGTGCTGCTGACCATGAACTTAGTGTTTCTGTAAACAGAGAGTGACATTGTCCATGCAGCATTGTTGGTGTGCTTTGTTTCCCCTCGAGTTGGACACAGAATCTGCACTCTGATCTGCTCGGTCAAAAGTTGTTCACTTTTTACATTCATCCTGAAGCATATTGTCAAATGTTAGTAATGAAAGGTTTACTATGCAGTATTTTACAGTTGCAATATTCTGTTCTAAGCATCACGTATTTATTTCCAATACAGCAAGAAAAAAGGTATCAGAAGATAAAGAGTTCAGCTATCATAGTACAGTCCTACATCAGAGGATGGAAGGTGAGTTACTGCTGCAGCTGTCTCTGTGTGATGAGGTAAGGAGCAGGTCAGAAGACACATTCCAAATGCTCTGAGGCTCCTGCCTTTTTTGCCTTCTATCCATGGAGCTGTGGCTGTGCTGTAGCCATTGTTAAACACTCGTGTTTGCTGTAGAAGAGGTGAGTTTGGGACATCTGCATTTGCTTCCTGGGCTATAAATCCCCGCAAACTCTGCAAATGGAATTCTGGGACCACACTAAACTACTGAGTTATCCTTGAGGCATCTTCTGCCAAAGAATTTAGAGAGAGGAGGCCTCTTTACAGGGGCTTGAGTGTGAATAAGTGAGTCTGGTGATCAGAGCACGTGTAGGTACATGCTAATCAGGCAGCCCAGCAGCTCCAAAGCAGGATGCTCTGGGACTCTGCCACTGATCTTTTGCAAACTGTAGTGTTGGAATGATTTGGTAAGAAATAAGTTGTAATTGACAGTTATTTTACGGTTAACAGGATTCTCAGAGAATAAAAAAAATTGAAAGCTGGTTTAAAATAAAGAGTTTGGATTGCCTGGGCAATATGTTACTTGGGTTAAGTCTTTAGTTCTCCTCTGTCTGCTAAGAGGAGTGTAAATGTTGAACAAGTAGTTATTTGCTATTAGCTTGTCCTCTGCTTCAATTTGCTATAACTTTGCTTCCTCTCTGAGAGGTTTGTACTTTGCGAAGGGATAATTCTGCAGCCACTGTAGAGATTTAAGGAGTGATGCTTTAATAAGAGGTAAAAATGAGGTTAACAGCTCATATGAAAGCAGCCACAGTGCTCAAAGCAACCATTGCTGTCCAGCTTCAGAAAAAATGACCTTGGGCTCCTCTGTTTTCTTATTAACTCTTCTCCACCCTGCTAAAGGTGTCTGTCCCCTCTGTTTAAGGAATAGAGAACTGCCTTTAGTTCTGGAGCCAGTTTCCTTCCTGTCATACAGGGAAGGGGCTGCAGTTACTAGCTATTGGTGTAAACAGCCCTCTCCTGCCTGGAAGGCTTTAAAGTTTGCCAGCAATAAGCTAGTGTAATTTGATTTTGCTATTTTTCTTGATTTTTACTTTGTCTTTATTATTTTGTTTAAATGAGTTAAAAATATCCTTTCGGTCTTTCTATTGATGTGCTGTCTTTTCCCATGAGTGTTATTTGAAGAAAACTGGGTTAAAAGCATCATCTTGAGTTATAGTTTTCTCTTTGCCATTGGAGAACAAGCTCTTTCGCAGTAGCATTACTGTGCATGAAAGCCTGGTATGACAGCAGCCTTTAGTGTGACCTAAAGCCAGGCAATTTACTTGTGATTTATTCTTTATTGCAGTCTAAATGGGTAAGACATTTACGGTGTGGAGAAAAAGTATTGTTGCCATTGTGCAAATAGACATACAGATATCTCAAATAATGCAGCAAATCTGGGAGAAAACTGAACATTGAACTAAGATGCCCTGAAATGCCAGTCCCAAGCTCTCTCATGTGCACAGAATCCTCCCTAGAACAGCAGATGTTATGCTGTGTGCCATTTGTGAATGTATTTGTTTGAGGATTTGGAGGCATTGTTTTTTGGTTTTGCCTAGATTTACAGGTTGCAGTGCCTTAGTTTAAAATCATAAAAATTAGTTAGTAAAATAATGTTTTCAATTGTCTACAGGCTCGGAAACTTCTTCGGGAACTTAAGCATCTGAAGCGCTGTAATGAGGCTGCCACAATAATTGCCGCCTATTGGCACGGTACTCAGGTGAGAACAGGGCAATAAACTGTGCCTTTAAACGTCCCTGTATGGAATGAAGAAGGCCCTTCAGGATGGTCATCTGTGAATATTTGCAGTGGCTTAAACTGCTGTTACTGCTTATACTGGTTTTCCTTTGGTTTCTCTTTGCTGCTAACATGTTTTAGCTACCGCAGCCTGGGAAGCTGGGACACGCTTTAATATTTGCTGTTTGTAGTGACTGGTTTCTTTCTTTCTTTCTTGCACCAGTGGGAACTTGCAGTAACCTTTTCTTTCCTAAGCTTCTCTATATCCTATTTTCAAATGCATCACAGGCTCGAGGGGAACTGAGACGACTGAAAGAGGAGGCTAGAAATAAACATGCTATTGCTGTTATTTGGGCTTGCTGGCTTGGATATAAGGTACTTCATGCACAAATCACATGCCACCCTTCATTACCCAACAATATCAACGTTTAATTAGTACTAAATAGTGAGAATTAACGACTAATACAATTCACTCTTAAATAATAGAGCATGATCATCGATTCCTTCCATTTCCATTCATGCCACCCTTAATAAATCTGATAGCATTCTGTATGCCAGTTTTTTTTGTACAGTAGGAAATTCTTTGCATGGCAACCAAGTAAAGATTTGCACTAACAAGCCATTAGGCTAAATTAAAAATGACTAGACTACAGTATTCTCAAGTTAGGGAATGCATTTAACTACATGTGAATAAGCATGATTTGTGGGGGGAGAGAAGGTCGGGGTTTTTTGGTGTCTTCCCCCCCAGCCCCCAACAAGTGCTTTCAGTGACACTGTGTTAGTGATCCAATTGAGATTTTCACCAGGCTGTATAATCTGCATCATGGACAGTCTTCATCTACAAGTTCAAAACAACGCTATTTTTTTAAATTTTAGTTTTAATTGGTTTAATTGATTCTCTGGCTGTGATTTGAACCAGTAAGAAAATTTCAGTAACTACAAGTAAAGCACAATTTTATGAGCTGATCTTTTAGCAGAAAATGATGTTAGTTTGCAATTCCAAACTTACAACCCTAGAAAAATCCCAGGAATTCCAGCATCAGCTGTTTGTTTTCAAAAGCAAAGTCCCACTGAAAGATTCTTGCTAATCCCCAGCCTGTAGTTGTGGGTTATGTGAACGTTTGAAATGCTGCTCACTAGAGGTCAAAAATGTATTGGTTTCAATTAGTAAATTCCTAATTTAGTGGCAAACCATATTCAGTACATACATTGAATTTAAAATATTTTTCAGTTATTATTTAAGTTGGGGGGCAGATGTCAGAACACCTGGCCAACTAGAAGGAGAAATGTGCTCAAATTACATCTGGAGTATAATGCTGAGTTTGACCTTGACTATTTGGGTATAAATCTATTAGATTTCTAGTGAAATGGCAGCCCTATGAATCCAAATGAGCATGTACAAAATTTCCTTCATACTAGGGAGCTTCTGGAACTTTTCACTTCTAGGTTGATATTTAGGTAACTACACAATTCGACAGACACACTGCTTCCTCTACATTCGTTTAAGCACAATATATTGAGAATTTATTTTTAACCAGAGTTCCTTTCACCAAAAAATTGGTCAGTACTGCTGAATTGATATTTATTTTCCTAGGTTTAAGATGTTGTTTAGAATTAAAAGATACCTCCAGAAAGTGGATGCAATAGTGTTAACTCTGTTAAAGCTCCTCATATAAATGTTTATTAGATTTGGACAATTTTTAACATGGCTTTAGTAATTATTTTTATCAATTGGCTCACAGGAATTTAATGAAAAATTGTCTCCTTATTCCTTAAATATAAATAGTTGAAATATAATAATATATATATCTAAAGATGATAATCTAAATTGAATTAATATTTGAAAAAGAATTAGTCTCTGATAAGAGATAATTTTTGTTGGTGTGATGCTTTATCTGTTCCAGAGGAATATGTGGAACAAAAGTTTCTAGAAGTTATCATCAGAAATCACTTGCTTTACAACCCCCCCCAAACCAACAAAAAAACCCAAGAGTGAGCCTCAAGTACTCAAGTTTCCTTCCTTTTCACAAGATAGGCAAATACTTAGCTTTGCATAGTTCTTGTTTTTACGTTGCTGTGTAGTAGGAGCTTTTCTTCCCAGCAGATGAGTGTAATCTTAGAGTCTACATCTAACGCACATTAACCTTTCCAGCTGCATCAGAGGAGTGTGACTGGCACAGGCTGGAACTGTGCTGCACAAGTCTGATAACTTATAACTTGACAAGTGCAGATATATGGCGAGAGCTGCCGTGACTGAGCCTGTAATGCTGGAACTCTTCCTTTTACTTGAACGTTGTCATCAGATAGCACTGGTATCTCCTAAAATGTGACATTCTGTCAGGTTGCCCACACATGCCTCTGTGGTTAGAACACTTTGCGAATTGCTTTCCTAAGATGGAATGATTTATGAAAGGTAGGTAGGTGCCTCCCTCTTTGTACATGAGGAATGCACCAGGTTTGGGGGCTTCTACCCCTTAATTCCATAGACAGACATCATTTACCAGGCTGGAGGAATTTTTTTTTAAATACATAAAGGTCAAAATAAAAAATAACCTCCAGAATAAAAGCTCTCATTACAATGCTGGAAAGTCATCATGACATACGTGGTTTCAGAGCTGATTCTGTTCTGCCCAGGCACTTGCCAGTGAAAGAAGTGACTAGGTAGTGAGATTTTGGTAAGTCTTGATTTGCATACGCATCATTTTGATCATGAAACTGCAGGCAAAGCTCTCCTATTAGAATCAAGTTACGGGATTCTTACCACTGACTGGGAGCTGTGCACGGAAGAGGAGGAGGGGAATGCTGATAGTGATAGGTCAGACAAAATTCTTACCTGTACATGCCACTTAAACAGCAGTGGAAGCTTTTTTGACCTTCTGTGTGGCTTCACACCGATTCACGCTGACACCTTGGGTGTTAAAGGTTGAATGCTGTTCTTCCATCTTTTTATCCCTTGGTTGTAAGTTGGCTGTTTTGTTTGGGAGAGGCCGTTTCCTGGTTGATGTGCTACCTGCATCGGGCTGTCTCTTTTGTTCACTATCTAAACCTTTTAGGCTCGAAGGGAATTGAAACGCTTGAAGGAGGAGGCTAGGCGTAAGCATGCTGTTGCAGTCATTTGGGCTTACTGGCTTGGACTGAAGGTACTTTCTCAAACACTCCCATCTGTCAACATGAACTCAATAAAGCGTGGCATCTTACTAACTCAAGCACTTGTGTGGGCTCATGAGTAGGGATATTTTTTTACCGAGAATTCCATTGTTTAATTTTGTCATGGACTTTGCTGAAAAATTCATAAGCTGAAAATACCTCATTTACAGCAGCATTTAGGCATCAGGTGTTTTTTGTCATATCAGGAATTGCAGTTTTCAAGTGAAAGACAAATGTCAGATTAAAGGACTCTATTATGATTGTTGACTTAAGAACCTGACCTACATTGGCAAAGGTCCTATCTGTAAAGATTACAAGGATGTATTTTCTTATTGTGACCTCTGCTTGCTTGAATGGGAAGTGGGGTGGAGATGTCTGACTCTCACTGCTGCTCACATTAGACCCCTGACCCCAGTGTTGAGGGCACAGTGTAAAGCTAATGAAAGGTCCTGTTGCATCCAGCAGCCTTTTTAGGGTGTGGCATTGCATGCAGCTACCTATACCTTGTGACAGCCATGAATTCCCAGAAAAATTGAGATGTACAAAAGTCTTCTGTTTTCCACCCCTTGCTTTCAAGGACTGGTTGGCAAAAGAAAACACATCCGTAATCTGGAAAAATGTAGTTCTGCTCTGTAAATAGACTATGAAAATGGCATCTTGAGAGGTTTCAGGTCTGTGCCCAAATGATTTACATAACACAGTTTTACAGATGCAGTCCTGAAGAGCTGCGGAAATCTGAATCAGTTTTGTTTGGCTGGGAGTGCCTTCTGCTAATAGGGATATTGTAGACTACAGAAATATAAAAGGAACAATTTATGTGGTAATACAGAGTAAAGTTCATGTCTTATGTTCTTATATTCATCCGAACAATGATGAAATGGGAAAAATAGTTAGAAAACATAAAATTGTATATAATGCATGTTAATTTGTATTAAAAAAAAAAGGGCATTACAATACATACGTGGAAACCAGAGCTGCAAAATACAAAGGAGCCATTTTAAGAAGTCATTCTGCAGATCAGAATCACACTTTCACACTTCAGGTACTACTGCCAAAGTGGGTCTGTTTTTATGATTTTAAAACAAGAATATGTCCCTCCTGAGAACTCAGAGGCCGTTTTATATCAAACAGCAACATTTAAATGAAAGCTGATGAATGCAAAACATTTACAGAGCATTACAGCAGGAATATGTTTCTGCCTGTCTGTGGTGTGGTTTTCAGTGTATTTGTTAAATCATATAAGTGGCATTTCCAATTTCTATCTCACCTGAAATACGCAGATTTTTCTGAATACAACCATAGTCTGTCATTCCAATACATCACTGTTAGCACAAGTAATTTGATGGCAAAGTATTTTCACCCATGACATATAAAGCTGAAGATTTAAAGCTGATACAAATGATCGAGATTAAACCATTAATTGTTGAGGATATTATTGGTTTGTTGGTTTTTGTTTTTAATTGTATGATAAGTAGATTTTAATAGCATTTGTGGTAGTTTGCAGATTTAGGCTTTTCTTGAGCAGCTTGCATTTCTCAGTGCTTGCTTTGCAGCTTCCTTGCAGCACCAATAGGATGTGTGGGTGTATATTAGTCCCTTTGTTCCAAATTAATTTGCACACCTCGCAGCTTACAAAGAATAATATAAAGCAAGATCATTAAAGAGAGACTCTGAAAACATGGTGAGATTTGGAATGATTGTGGTTGGAGTGGCTTTGAGTGTGTTAATTTCCATCCCTGAATAAATAATAAAGTATGTACACTAATTACAGAGAACTAAACCTGGCAGAAAATGAGTGAATAAGAACTCTAATAATTTTTCTTAAAAAGAAAGGAGGAAAAAGTTCTGTGCTGAATTTGCATAGAACGATGACAGCTGAATGCTGCCAGTTTTGTTGATGCACCTTAATGCATAATCAAGCAAAACCTGTTTACCTGGGGGGTGTTTTTAATCCAAAAATGGTGACAGATTCTTGCTTTCCAAATGCTGGCTTATTTTAAAATGCATGACAGTCATCATGGGGTGGAAGGGGTGCCAGGGTAAGCCAAGGAAATTGTTTTTCTATAAGTTGATGTGGGGTTTTATTCTATGAGTTTCTCTTTATTTTCTGGTTACAGAGAATCCAGCAACACACAGTGAGTTAGCTAAACCCACTAAATTTTGCTGTGGGGTGAATTATGCAAAACCACAATGTTTTCCCTGGGTTTTGCCCAAAACTCGTAATAGGTGTGTTGCAGGCTGTGCCAAACTATGAAAAAAAGAGTTGGGGGAGTTTTCAGTTGACTTGATGTGAACCTGGGCGTCACATAAAACTGCAAACCCGTCAGCCTCTCTCAAATTGCCTTTTCTGAATTTTGATTTGTGCTAATCAGCACTGATAGAAATACTAGGGGCAAAACAAGTACTCTGAAGCCTGCATTTCCAAGCATGTACTAAAAATTGGTATCACCTGCAAAAATTATTCTCACTGATCACTTTTTCGATTATTTTTTTTAAATAAATTTTAGGAGCAAATATCAAGCTTGCTGACATTAAGCAACCTTTGTGTTGATTCTCTGCTCTTATCAAGCACCAAAATCTTATTTTTGTTTTGGAATGAAGACTGCTTGTGTGAAAAGAACTTTTTTAATGCAGAAGTCTGCTCTGAAAAAAAAAATCCCTTTTTTATTTTAGAAAAGTCTGTGTATTAAGAATCTGAAAGGAGAAAAATAAGAAAAGTTCACCAATTAACTCTGTAATTAACATCAAATCAGCATCACTTCGGACACAAGAAAATTATATCACTGAATGTACCTCACTTTTTTCAGTCCAACTTTATGCAAAAGTCTGTTGAAAATCGATTAATATTGTGAATTCAACAATATTTGAATCACATGCCTTTTTAGAGGGAAGTATTTCAGATTCCTTGTTAAATTTGCAAATGACTGAACTCAGGTCAGCTGAGGTATCTTTCAGACTTCTTGGTCCATGGTCTGTTTCATACATTTTAAGTGTACCCAGGTAATGTTCCTATTTCTGAGAACCTTTTGCATGTATTTATTGCTTGTTTTAGTATTTTCTGCCATATACCTTTATAAAAGAGTACCTGTGCAAACAAATCCATTCTTTGTATTCACTTTGAGGGTTTGTTTAACTTTCCAGGTCCGTAGAGAGTACAGGAAATTCTTCAGAGCCAATGCTGGAAGAAAAATTTATGAATTTACCCTTCAGAGACTTGTATGTATATATCCATACAAAGCACATGTACATTTTCTGTGGTTTTTTTGTTTTCTATCAAATGTAACAGCTGTGTTATGGCCTTGATAGTCTTTGTAAGGAAATGTCCAAGCTAAGCATATGGAAAACTGACAAGTTAATATTCTGACATTGTAAAGAAAGGATAGTGATAGTATTGTAGGTGTAAGAATGGTGCTAAGTATTTGCCATACTTCTATGATATCTAAATCTGCATTTCTCAATATACCTGGCTTTTTAAATCCCTATTCAGGTTTATGAGAGCTGAGAGTTGCAGTTTGGTAACTGTGCTTTTAAATCACAGAGCATCTGCTTTTCTTTGTATATTTCAATAACCTTGATATTTGAACATTAATAAAACATCTTGCTTCAATTTTATCACAGATGCAAAAATACTTCCTGGAAATGAAGAAAAAGATGCCTTCTTTATCACCAATAGATAAAAACTGGCCAGCGAGGCCTTACCTTTTCTTGGATTCAACTCACAAAGAACTAAAGAGGATTTTCCATTTGTGGAGGGTAGGACACATTCTGATCCAGTCTGTACAGAACTTCTTCACGTGATTTTCAACAGTTCACGAAGGGCCTATTTTTAGGATGTATTTCCTTCCATTCCAGCCAGGATAATTTTATTCCTTTGGAAGACGTATGGTTTTCGATCATTATCTTTGGCCTGAAATGGATATAACTATCCTGGATATAACTTTCTGGGGCTGGGGAGAGAGGTTTGCTTCCTGCCATCAGCTTTTACGTTCACAGTAAAGCAGTATGTCTGTTGTCTGTTAATTAATAGCTTGTAATACTTGTGTCCATGGCTAGGATTGGGACTAGCTCTTAGACCAATGTTGGAAGTACTGGGTGGAATTTTTTACTTATGAGCTGTGGTTAGCTGAAATTTGTTTTGGATCTTTGGATGGAGAGAATGGTGAGATCTCTACAAGCGCTGATGGGACGTTTTACTGACCTTGAGGGGTATGTTTTCTGTGAATTGTCAAGGAACAGTTTTTCTTTCTGAGCCTGCAAAATTCATCCTCTCAGCTGTGTTTTTTTTTCTTTCTCTCCGTCCATATAAACTTCCACAATTGTGGAACCGTCTTCCAATGACTTGTATGTGATAGATTAAGCTCATGTTCAAGTGCAACGTGCTTGCACAAGATCTTTTATATATTAGTTTTGGTGTAATTCAAAAGCACCTAGAATGGATCTAGAGGAGAAAAACACCTCTGCTGTTTGTTACAGTGGCAATGTAGGATGGAGCCGAGTCACTTCAGAAGCGTACAAAGAATGTGCATCTTGCGCAATGTGGTGCTGTTGTGATTGGGAAAGATAATTTTATGGTTTGTTTAATATATCCTGTTTTGTAGTGTAAAAAGTACAGAGATCAGTTCACAGATCAGCAGAAGCTTATATATGAAGAGAAACTGGAAGCAAGTGAACTTTTCAAGGACAAGAAGGCTTTATATCCAGCCAGGTAATGACTGGTTCTGCTGCTTTTAGTGTGCAATAAATTCTATGTCCTTATATAGATTTAGGAAACTAAGCAAGATTTTGCTTTTTATCTTAAGCAGAAAAGTGCATTTTCCTTGTTTGACAGTGTCCCTCCATCATTTTACTTTACAGTCCTGAAAATTGACCTCAGTTTGCTTCTTAGATGTTGTTGCAGCCCACTAATCCTGTGGTACCAAGCACTTATGTCCACAATCCATGATGATTTGTTGTTCTAACTCCCCATGACCTGTTCACATCGTAAAAGTTTGAAGAGCTTGCAGAAGGGAATAACTCCCACCCTTTCCCCTAGTTTCCATCACACTCTTTCCTGCAACCAATAAAGGCAGAGCGAGCTCAAAGGCTGTGACTGTGTCACTCCAGGGAGCTCTCCTGTGTTCAAACTTGGTACATTCACCATAATGCTCTAAGGTGAAGACTAGGTAATGTAATGAGCTACATACATTAAAGCATGTTTTTGAAAGGATACTTTAAAAAAAAAAACTATTTCCATTTTAGAGTCTTTTTTTTTCTTTAATAATGAGAAATCTCTGCAAATACATTTTTTGGTTTCTCAGATGACTGAGTTATTAAAAACTGACAAATTCTTGTCATTGCTATCTACAGAGCTAGCATTGCTCAAGAAAGTGCAGTAGTATCTGATTTTATTTAAGGAATACAGGTTTTTATGTACACAGTGAAGCTGACAAAAGCGAGATCTGATGTCCTTGAAATAAGTTGATTTACACTTTTGAGTGAATATGAGCTTAGAAATTGTGTTTTTCTTGGAAACAAAGGTCTTGTCCATCTCAGGAGAGTTCTCTCTTAGAAGCCATAGTTTGAACTGAGTAGGAATAAGGTACTATAGAGTGAAAAGCAAGATTCAGCAGAGGAACAGGAATCTGATGAGAGCAGTTCCATGTGTGGACAAGCTCTGCTTGGTTTTTTGTGTGTTTTATTGGTTTTGGTTTGTGTAATTTTTTTTATTGAGCCATTTCCCTTTTTCCTATAATAGGCTCAGTATATGTTTCTGTTTTGTTTCTCTTTTTCTCTTCAGTAGATCACTTGTTTAATGACTGTATAGGCTAGATTGTGGTTTGCTCCTTGTTTGCTTTGGGATGCCTTTTAATGCTGCTGGGAAGAGAGAAAGGTGATGCCTTTGGACTTTTCTAGGAGGAAGCAGGGTTTTTTTTGCTTTTAGTCAGTCTGCATCTGATTGGTGTAGAGCTCTTTGGGAAGGAAGAAATTCTATTTATATCCCTAGTTTGTCACTTTTTACACCAACACTGAAGAGTGAAATATTATAAAGCAGTGTATATATATATATATATATATATATCTGAATTATTTTCATCCAAGACATTCTTAAGTGGCATATGTGATAGAGAGTAACTGTTGATTCATTTCAGTTTTAGCTTGTAAGTTGTCATCATTTGGTTAGGGACAAAGTCCACGGGGAATGTACTGTTTTGGTGACTGTGGTTTCATAATGCTCATTTATAAAACAACAACAAAAAAGCCCCCAAAGCTCCAACATGATAGAAACTTGGAATGCCTTCCTCACCCTGCACTCATTTACAATTATGTCCATCTCTTTTTGTCTGGTATTCAGAGCTGATTAGCTCCTACTGTTGTTTTGTTGGTTTTTTGGGGGTTGATTTTTTTTTTTTAATTGGCCTAAGGGTAGAGGAAATTACTGCATAAACTTTCTGGTTAGTTAATATGATAATGATTCATAGGATGACACTCATTTTCTGTGTATAATATAATTATTTAAGAACAGAGAAGAACTTTCTGTGAATGCTAAAATTCCAGTACCTTTCCTTTTCTCTCCCATCTATCTCCCTGTGTGCCAGAGATGCAATTGCAAAGGCAGTGCTGTTCCACATAATATATTCGTTTCTCTTGGGCTCTAGTCTTGGCAAAGCTTTGCATTAGTACTTCGACTGTAATTTAATCAAAGTGATTAGTTAAATTGACTTGCTAACAAAGCAAGCAGTGACTCTATCCACCAATTCTTAACCTATAGTGAAGCCCTTACTTTAACACCCTGAGGTGGATAAAGATGGGGGGATATGCAGGCACAGCAGGTCTTGACAAAGAGCTGCTACCTGTTTTACAAACAACAGCGGATCTTGAAGGTAAGTTCATGTCCTTCACTCAAGTCTGCTTGTCAGTATTAATACTGTGTCAATCCTACTGAGGTTTCATTTTCCATTTTCACAGAGACTGTTACTGGGAGATTTTAAATCACAATTGCTTGCATGTGCAAGGATGTACTTGTGTCTGATATCCATAGCAATTTGGCTCATTTAATTGGAAAATGTTTCCAGAGCAAGGAAAAAACCATCCTCTTCTGTCTTTGGTGATAACTTTCTCTTTATTCACCATCACTGGGCTGTTAATGTATATAAGACTCTGTGTCTAATACACCTACCATTTCTTACCCCTCCTCCTTTCTACTTTCCCCTGGGATAATATGCTGGGAGATACATCCACATTACTTTGTGGCAATTCCCATGTTGTTTTCTGCTGACACTCTGTGCCTGCATGGCACAGATTAATGCCAACACCAGAGTGAACAGATGGAAAAGGCAGACATTGTCAGTAGAGGTTTCTGGTTTCTTAAGAGTATTCTCTCACTAAAAATGAAGCAGTGAGTGACTTTCCCTGGGAGAGGTTGTGTCGAAGTCTAGGGAAGCTTCTGGCAGTGTACAATCATTGAAAATGGTATTTGGTGCATCTCCTGGCTCTATGAAGCCTGTGATGTTGTCAGGAGGTTTGCATCTTCCCTGAGGTGTTAACATGTCTAACTCATGTCTCCTTTGTCCTTCTGTTGGGCAGTGTTGGACAGCCCTTCCAAGGGGCTTACTTGGAGATCAGTGAGAACCCCAAGTACAAAAAACTTAAAGATGCCGTGGATGAAAAGATCATTATTGCAGAAGTTGTGAATAAGATCAATAGAGCCAATGGGAAGGTAATAAAATGGAATTGCTTTTTCCAGAAGGGTAGATAATTTTTGTTATAAATACATTGAGAGGGAGACTTCATTTCTGTCATGTAATAGTCTAAGGATTTTTTTTAAATACCTATTTTTAAGGGCAAGACTGGAAATGCTGGATTTCTGTAGATTGGTGATTTTAAACATCTGTTTTAAATTTGCATAAAGATTACTAAAATCTTGTTTAGGTTTGCAGTTTTCAGTGATTTTTTTTTTCAAACAAAAATGGTATATCTCATCAACTGACAAGAGACTGTATTGTATCACAACTAAATGCGGTCTCTGTACACAACTAAGATCTTCTGTTTGCCAGTTGAAGTAAATAAACATTTCGAGAATATTATTCTTGTTCAAGTATTTAAAAAACTTAACCTTTCGAAGTCCACACTGTCACTCAAGCTACTGATTATCACATTTTATTATCTCTTAAAATTATGAGTGGCATACTCTGCTGGCTTTGCCTATCTTCTGATTGAAATCAAGAGCTCTTTGGAATGCAGAGGCAAGTTTCTTGTATCATTTGAATAAAGTTGTTAAATATGGTGGGTACTTTTTTATTCTGCCAACACAGAATTCATTTTGCATTTAAATTATACTTATTAAAACAGGAAGTATTATTCTACTCTAGTAAATTTAATTGCTTTCACTCTATCTGTCTAAATATTAGAAGCAGTAGATCTCAGCTTTTCAGATGTAGATGTCATGTATGCATTTGCAGGAGTGAAATTAGGTTGCCTGTTGTTGATGCCAAGTTAATTTTCCAGTTTAGAAGAAACTAATTAAATGAAAACAGTATCTTTCCTGTACTTGCATAGGCTACAGCTCTCAAGATTAAAAAAAAAAAAAAAAAAATTAATGAGCTATGGTTCTATGTGCTTAAGGGAGCTACGTCTTCATTATAATCCACATTTTATTATGTAAAATTTTACAGGAAAAGAAGCTGTATGTAGACTAGGTTCTCATTTTTCTTTCTTACTGCAACAAATTTAAGAACGCACATTTCATGCTTTAAAAATATTTGTCATTTGAAAATATGAATGCTTTTCCTCCTAAAGAGTTATTCCAATAGATAAAGGGAGGACAAAACAGAACACTGAAAATACCCGTGTGATTTGTGTTGTTCTGCAACATAGTTTTGGTGAATAATGGTCAATATTGAGGCTTAGTCCTGCATTAGCTATCACTGAAAAAGTGTGTTGGTTTTCCTGGAGATTGACAGAGCATGAGAAATGAGGTTATCCTGATTTGCATAGTTTCAGAGTTTTACTTTCTGAATTTTATAACTGTAAGCTAGTAATTAGAGGAACTGTTTATACCTAAGCATATGTGCCAAAATGAGCTAAGCTTCTCAATCTATAATTAGACACATAAATAAATATGACCTGATTTTAACTGATCTGCAGCTTTTACTGAACATCAAATGTTCATGTTTGCTAATGTGGGCCAAGCTTTTTAACTCTATGAACTCCTTGGGGCCTTAGTAGGTGCTCAGTGAAGACCAGTTCTCTCTTCGTGCAGATAATGATTTGCATTTTTGCATTTTCACAGGCTACATCCAGGATTTTCTTATTAACCAAAAATAACGTTCTTCTTGCGGATCAAAAAAATGGAACTATCAAGTCAGAGGTTCCACTGGGAGATGTTACCAAAGTGTCCATGAGCTCCCAGAATGATGGTTTCTTTGCAGTGCACCTCAAGGAGGTTGGTTACAACTTCATAGCACAATAATATGACCATTTTATATGCAGTGATGTAAAACCCGTTTGTTAATTATCTTGTAGCACTAAATCATAGTGGTTAGCCTGTAGGTTTAGAAGTTTATTGAACTTTGTCATATCTGCAAAAACTTTGGTTTAAAACTGTTCAAACCAAATGGGAACAGTTATTACATTATGAACAATTTTTTACTCGTGAAAATCAGACTTCATATTTCACTGTAGCCTCTTCAGGATCAGAGTTTTCCATTTGTAATATGGTTCAGGTGCCTTGTAGCAGTGCTTTCCTTACATATACTGGTAGAATATTTCTCTCTTCTTTATGGGATGCCAAGAAATCCTCGTTAAGGCACAGTTAATTTGGTTACTGGGTTCTAAAGAGCTTAGTTCAGTGCTATATTTGCTTCACTGCGCTGTCAGCACTGCTCTGCTAAAATCATTAAGTTGGCATTTATATTTTAGCTTAAATGGATTTGAAGACTGTTATATACAGTGTCTTTTCATACTCACCGCCTTCATCCTCATACTGGTGTTGGTAATTTGTTTCTGTTCATTTCTGCAAATACTGGAAGCTTGCTGTGATGTATTCAGGAGGTGGACATGGAAACACTAGAGTTTTGTAGGACAAATGAAGGTGACCCTCCTTTAGTGTCAAAAGGGATTTTTTTTTTAACCTTTCTCAACTGGTTTATAATGAATTGCATTTTGATTCTATACACTGCACTGCATTCCCTATTTAACTTACAAGACAAAAGATTGTTGTTTCATTGAACTGGGAAGAGAAGACTCTTTGTAAAACCTCTTGATTGCCTGGGATTTAGTCATATTCCAGGTTTTGGTAGTCCTAACTAGTTTCCTTCCTGTTTCAGGGTTCAGAAGCAGCTACTAAAGGAGATTTCCTGCTCAGCAGCGATCACCTTATTGAAATGGCCACTAAACTTTACCGCACTACTCTCAGCCAAACCAAACAGAAGCTCAACATCGAGATATCTGATGAGTATGTTTCTTGTTTGCTTAAAAGTGGATTTGCTTCAATGCAACATGCTAAGAAGTCAAGTGTCTAATGTTAGAATAACAAAACACTGTTGTGTAGCTAATACTTCTTTTCTCTTGACAGAATACTTGTAAAGAAGGATCAAACTTTCAATGTGTGCTCATTTCTAGTATTCATTTTGTCTCTTATTTCCTGGAAAGTCATTAGAGAAAATGTGCATTTCCCAAAGTTTCAAATAGGCTTGTGAAACAGAATTGCTGCTGTAGAAATAATTAAGAGATACTACATTTGAGAGAACTGTTTTGTATGTGAGTGAACAGTTCACAAATTCCTATGAGATTTATAGATTAGAGTGGACACTAGGTGCCAGGTTCTACTGAAAACAATCAAAACAGAATGCAAAGCTCCTCCCCAACTCAATGATGGCACTAGTAATATAGGTTTTTAAAGCTCTCCCTTCTCTTTTTTGAAGGTGAAAAACATATTCTTAAAATTCCTTCTGATGGTGTTTGAACCACCTATTGTTGTTTGGGGCTTTCTAGTTGCTAAAAAGCTTTCTTTGATAAAAAAGTTTGCATCTCAAATTAGTATTTTTTTCTACTTGGTACAGTTTCATATTTTGGCCTCAAGTAAGGACTGCACTTGCAGTGTTTATAGCCATGGAATAAAAGTGTTTGTGTATGTGTGTGAACTCCTAAAGCTTGCTGAGTAAGAGTCCCTCACTTAGTCCACCATTGTCGTGCACTCCATTTGTTCTGTGGAAGGACCTCTCTTTTCAATAGTGTTGATTTGGTAGGTTTATTCATTTTGAATACAGAAGAAAATTTGGAACCCTCTAACAATAGTGAAGTAAAATTCCTGTAGGCAAAAACTGAATCTTTTATTTGGCTGCACCGCACTAGAGTCATGGTAGTGAGTACAGTTGGTATCTGTTCAGATTTAAGGATTTATTTAAAGGCTAATTTTGCTCTTTCCTTGAAAATAACATCTGCCATTTTCCTTTGTTCTTTGTTGCCAGATGTAATTTAATTTGCTCAAGGGTGTGTGTTTTTAGTCTCTAAAAGAGTGTGGCTATCCCCAATAAGTTTCTAGTTTAATGATGGCTACAAAGGAATAAACTACTAAAACAAAGTTTAAGCATGCATTACACTAGTCTGGACTTCCTGCCTGCCTTAGGTCTGGAAAACAGCCTGCTTCCTGGGAGCCTTGCTTTTTGGGATGTGTTTTTGTTTCTTGTCTTGCAGATTAAAAACATTCAAGTGCGTATTGCTTGTATTGAGTATATCCAGACTAAATAATTTTAAGCTGTTTGATGGTGAAGCAGAACTCTCTTCTCCATGCAAGAGAACGTTTAGATACAAGCACAGCTAGAGACTGAGAAGAAAACGTGCCCTTATTTTGGCTACGCTACACTACTTTTTGGGAAGGGACCTGATATAAGCAAAAATACTGTTGGTGAAGGGGCGTGTTTAGTAAGAGACACACCGTTTGTATAATATTGGAACAGTGGGTCTAGGAAAATGCAGTGCTGGGGATGCGATGCTGGCTGTGAGGCCTGCTCGTGTTTTCCGGATGCCTGCCTGCATGGCTGGGAGCACTGAACAAGTCCTGAGTGTCTGGACTGTGCAGCAGGAAAGCGGGACCGAAGGGCAGCTCAGCACAGCAGAGGCCACTTCCTCCCCTGAGCTCTGCCGTCAGCTTGATTTGTGGTTTCCGGCTGCAGAGCAAATTCTTTGAAGTTTTTGGCCTCCGCTGGAGGACTTTTTAAGGATGCTAAAAGGGAAAATCGGCTGTATTACAAGGGACTTTTTAGGTCAGCAACCACTGCATGTGAGCCAAAAGGCAGCACTGCCCTGTTTATTGCTTTTAATCTCACTACTCAGATCAGTGAGAGGTTTGAGGCTCCACAGAAGCCTGTTGGGGGTGGGTTTTTTCAAGGCAATTCTCCACATTCAGTGAAATTTCCCTTCCAGTAAAAAGTGAAGAGTCAAAACCAGATTAATTTACTGCAGAAAATGTCTAAATTTGGAAATTGCTGGGAAGGAAGTGAATTCTCCCAGTTGGCGAGCAGGGGGGCTATAAAGGCTAACTAAGGATTAGACATATGAGAGCTGCTAAAATACCAGATGTAGTAAATTAAGCATAAACCAGAAGAATAGCGCTCCTGATGTTGCTATAGAAGTATTTAGCTTCCTTCCATGGAAACAGAAGTTCCTTTGGCCGACAGTGAAGCAATTGGAAATAGTCATTGCTGCATTTCTGGTACATTAGAAATTCTGTTTTAAACTGCTTTTTTTTCTAAAGGAATAGCATAGTAACTGTTATAAAAAGTCCACAGTTATAGGCAAAAGGCAATAATTATTAGATACTACCTGAAGGAGATTCGAGATTCGTAACCTATATATTTTTTTTATTATTCCCCAACTCTTTATTATTAATACAGAGCTAAAAATTACATTCTTTGGAGTTATGCTTGGAACCAACAGGAAGAGACTTCTGCTCTTCATATGTGGGGGGTTTTTTTCCCACCTTTAACTAAACTTTGTATTATTCCCTCTCCCAGGTTTCTGGTCCAGTTCAAACAAGACAAAGTGTGTGTGAAGTTCATACAAGGCAGCCAGAAAAACGGCAACATCCCAACTTGCAAGCGAAAAAACAATCGGCTTCTTGAAGTGGCTGTCCCTTAACTGCAGCTGGTGACTCTCCTTTCATGGACTTGTTTCTTTGTAATAGTGCAATTTTAGTTGTTTGGTTTTGCTATTTTCATCCCTTTCTGGAGCTGTTGATGGCTAATAGCTTTAGAAACCCTTGGCAAAACATTTGATCAATCGACTTTTCAATATTCTTGTTCATGTTTTAACCCTCAAAATGCAGATTTTTATCCGGTGAGGCATTTTTACCAGCTGGCACATATCTGTCATACACGAATCATTCTCTTTGTTTAGCGGTCATATTTTAGTGCAGCATATCATAAACCCACATATTAATGATAAATTACTCATATTCCTTAGTCTACAGATCCGCTTAACAGGAACATGGCCTTGATGCTTGATGGCCACCTGTGCCCAGTGTCTTTTTATACTGACCTGTTCAGGTGTTCTGACAGGCTCCTCACTTCCCACTGCTGTGGAAACCGGCAGAACAGAGGCTGATACGATGACTCCTGTAGCTCACACTAGGACCTATGTAACTCAACCTTTTCATCAGTGCAGCACAGAAACATCTAATTCTGCAAAACAGAAGGAATATGTGATTATACAAACTGCTATATGCATAATTTTGTAGTAAAAAACGCAGAAATTTTGAAACAGCATTTTAATTAGGTCAGATGTTTATAACGACTTTTGAAGTAGAAATAAGCAAAATTTAAGAAGCGCTTTTTTTTCCTTCACAAAAGCTATACAGTTCAAGGCATAGTTTCTGTTCTGCTTTTTTTCTTTTAAATTATCAGTTAAGATTAGAGCCTGAAAAATGCATAACACAAGTAAATGCTAGTTATTTAAACAGTTAGTTATCAAGTGAAAGGTTTGAGCCTTTCTTTTAAATATTGGCATGTACAATGTGCAATAAAACATACGTGACATTTTGTGAAAATTATTTATAATACACTTTTGTGTGGAAGAGAGAGAATTGGTGCAGACTGCATAGACAGTGTAGGGATTAAAATAGATCTGTATTGTTAATTTGCAGTTTTTAGAGTGTACACTACAGTTGTCAATTTGGGAAGAATACTTTAAAAAAATCCTTAATTTGAGGGTCTGTATATAAATAGGTATTATGGTAATAAAACAGTTCTAATTCTGTGCTGTTTGGTACTCCTGTGTTATAACCATATTTTTGTACTCCAAACTATTTTATATAACTTGTGTGCCTGATGTAAATGCGTGCACAGAAAATACAATCAAGAGCCTCATTATCAACCTTCAGTGTAACTGATTGCACTTAATCTTTTATAAGCCAGAAGCATTAGTTGAAATCCTTAAGAGGAGAGATGCTTTTCTAGATAGAAGTAACTACTCAAGTGAAGGGTTTGTTGGATGTGACTGTTTGATTTGTTGATGCAAGGACAGTGGAGGAAGCACATTGTATTTTTGCAGCCTGATATAGAACAGGTTAAGACCCTGGCTATCTGATGTGCAGTGCTGGAAGTCCAAGCATAAATAAAAGAAAGATGAAGAAAAGTTCAGTGTCATTACTCTCCTGATGGTGAAGTGACTCAGTGCTCATGGCCATGAAGGCTCCTCTGGGTAGTTCAATGTTATTGTTTGCTCTCTGCATTAAAACATCATTTATTGCAATAGGTGTTCAAGTGCTAATGGTCATCAGTCTGAAAAATACAACTGGTTTGGGTAATACCACATTCTGCTTTGGGATTAACCAGTTTTGCTATGATTTGGATACAAAACAGTTGTTTTAACTGGTTGCTTTAATGTTTCTGTTAAAAGTCCAAGCATGCGACCTTGAAAGGTGGGAGTAATTCAAAAGCTGTATTTCCCAAACTCTGAGAAAAAGTTGCATCTTCCTTATAATTGAGTTCGAACTCTTCTTCTAATAATTGAGTCAGGTTAATAGTTTAACAAAATTTAAATAATTTTACCTGGTTTGTAATTATAGATGCTTACGAAGGAAATTTTAGAATTGATTTGTAATGCAAAATTGATACTTGAAAGGAATTATTCCATTGCCTTAAGACTACAGCACATAATAATGCAGCATTTAAAACTTCTAAATCCTGTATTAGAATTTCTGCTTGGGAAAGATTGGAGGGTTTATAAAACTGTTCACTGTCTCAAAAACTTTACAGTAAGAACCACAAGGAGCAAATTTTGAAAATTAATACAAAAGTAAGGAAAACAAACATTTGAAATCTGATGTAATCCTGTAGTTGCTTGCAGGTAGGAAATGGGAGAATTTAGATTAAGAACATCTGGATAATTGGCCCATGAAATTAGGGTATTACAGCATAATATTAGGGTATTTGACCCATCCCAGCCAGACCCAGTACACATCCCTTCTATTTTTTTTGATCTTTGATATAGCCATATCTGCAAAAGACTGCAACAAGGACAAATTCCTCACTTTAATTTCTTTTGTTTCCTTTCTTTTTCTGGACCTCTACAATTTTTATCTTGCTTATTACCTGGTACTTTGTGACAATTACCTTTTGACTCTTAATATTTCTCAATGTACAGAGCAAGTTTTGCTGAACATGAATTATTAGATATGCCAGGAGAGCTGTAGTGTCTTGATGTTTAGATTTAAGTATCTAGGATGTCAAAAATAAAAATGCACGGTCACCTAGCTTTTTTTTTCTTTTTTTTTTCCTCTCTTTTCTTTTATAACTGTCTATTCAATGGAGTTGTAAAGAGAAGACTATTCCTCCTATGGTGCTAACCTTACTTTTGCATCCTTTTACTTTGTAAATGCTAACCTTTCATCTCAAATCTGGGCAAGGATCATTATAAAATGAGATTTGTTGCATGATGCTTTCTAGAATCAAATAAAATTCTGTTCCTAGACCTATGCTTTCTCTATTTCTGTATCTTTCTTACTGCAAAAAGAGCAGGTGATTGGGTTTTAGGTTAAATATACACAACAGTGGTGTGTGACTTGGAGAACAAATTTTTATTTTGTTTGTGATTCCTTAAGAGGCAGCATGTCATCCTCAGTGTTCCACAGTAACTTTTTTCAGTCCAGTTCTTTAGTGTAAGTCTTTCCTCGACAAAGTTTTCACTGAAAATTCTTCAAACTCAACTTTTCTGACATTAGGGTTTGGACTGATTCCCTAAGAACAGTATTACAACCAGTTAAATCTGATTTTTAAAAATGGCTTTGTGCACAAATCTATTCCACATTTTGTTTTGTGATCTCTTTCTCTCCTTTTATCCTTAACAATTCTATCCTGATTTATGAATGTTTTTGTTCATCATACAAATTATGGAAGAAAGAAACTAAAATGTAAAATCAGAAAAAGCATCTTCAGTTTTATTTCAGGTTTGTTTTCTTTGCCAAAATGAAAGCCTTTTTCTCTACAGTTCTGAGGAAAAAAAATTAAAGAGAAAAGTTTCCCCAGTCTGCATAAATTTCACTGTTAATTCTTAATCTTTTAGATCCTTAATTTAGAAGAACAACGAATTTTCCATATTCTGTAGGAAATGGTCATGGTTATTTTTAAAAGATTGCACTGTAGTGGGATGGTGATGGGCAGGAGGGAGATGCACATGTCTATGCTGCTTTGGACACTAGAGCTTCCCAACAAACACATGTTTCAAAGACAGAACTAGAGAGGACTATGGGGATCCTGCCAACTTATAACAATACAGAACAGTGTGACTTGAAGGCATCTCTAGCATGACTAACAAATGAGTTTCTGATTCTCCTCCTATCTAGCTTCCATCCTTATTGTAATATTTTGTAGCTTACACGGACATATGACTGTGAGTGGGAGGCACAATTGTTTACCAGTGTTTGTAAAACCCCTCAAAGTGATCAAAATTCTGTGGATACTGCTTTTAATCAAGGAGTTTAAACTAATGGCTAATGTCACTGTCCCACAGCTTTCCAGTTTAAACATAACTAAAGGTTGTTGGCTTGTAGCACAACCTTGCAACCATTCCAGCACAGCAGTTGCTAATTTGCACCTCAGAGCTGCCTGTCTGCAGCTGTGTGATCTGTTCAGTAGTTTCAGGAGACTAAAGTGGGTCAGAGAGAACACCATTCATGTGTCAGTCCCAGTTACACTGGGACTTTCTATGTTATGACTCACTGGAGTGTTTCTTCCTGGAGATAAAGGTAAAGGGAGGTTTAGTACATGGAAAAAAATATCATTGCTTCTGCTGAAACATTTTAAGTCCAAGTGGTTGCTGCTTTAAGTGCAGACTGTACAGACACTGCGAGGAACTGCTGCGTTCTGTCTTGCAGGATAACTCTGCTCAGGGTACTCACTCAGCAGCACTGGATCTCTTGCTTCTTCTACACTTTTGAAGTGGAGTATAGAAAGGTTGGAAGATTGTGGTGAATTTACAGCTGCTGTTAGTAATTGTTGGAGAAATCTGTATTTGCATAGGTTGGGGTGGATTTGCATTGAGCAGTCTCTAAAAATTAGCTGGAATACAAAGAGGGAAAAAGTGCTCCTAGGAATTTGTTGTTTTTAAGGAAACACATCACTATTTTATGTCTGGCGGTGTTTGTCTACAGTGAACCAGTGCTATTTAAAGAATTGGGATTCTGATATCAACTTAATCTCTTTATCAGCTAGAGCCAGTTCTGCTCCTGTTCCCTTCCACCCATAGATGACTTGGGTATTCAGGCTTTAACTCAAAATGGGAGTTAGAGCAGTTCGAGGCCATTGCAGTTAACTTTATTTGTAAGCAATTGATGACATTGAGTCCTAAAAATGTTAGGAAACAGATTGTTTCTCTCCTTTATCCTAAACCTTTAAGGCATTGGCACCTGTCTGTGAACTGACTAGGAAAAATTTTGAAGTACAAAGCACAAAAGGTTTTTTTACATGAATGAAAGGAAAACCTGAAGAATCTGAATCTCTTAATAATTCAACTGATTTCCAAGGCTGCATCCTTCACTTAGCAGTAAGGATCCAAGGTAAGGATCTCTTTGCTATGTAACATTCTACTGTTTATGGTCTCCAATTATTAAAAAAACCCATAAAAACATTCTTCTAGCCAGGAATCTTCTTCCCTGGAAACATGGCAAAGTGCTGGGGATCTGCAGGGAACCCTGTTGTAGGAACCTTTGCCCAGATCCTGAAACATCAAATGCCTTTAGGTTGTTCTCTGAAAGTGGGATATGGTGGTTTTTGCCACAATGATGGTGATCTTTACAGGCCTGGCAATGTCGCCTCTCAACTTTACAAATCCTTTCCCTACCAGTATCTTGATGCTGGGTGGTCTTAGAGATGCCGGGTGACGTTTCCCACTCTGGCTCACATCACGTTCTGATTTCCTCCTGGCTCCATTCCCTCCTGCCTCGGATGTTCCCTGCAGTGATAAAGGGAGGTGTTATGTCTCCAGGGTGCAGCAACAATGTATTCTTTTAGGCTATTTCCTTGCATTATCTACCACTGCATCTTGGCACGTTGGTTTCAGCTGAACATACAGGAAATGTTTTATTTCCCTTCTAACCAAGAGCTGTTTTTAATGAGAGATGCTTTGTGCTGAGTTAACTTGCTGGCTCTATGGTAGTGTTTCCCAAAACTGTGACAAAAAGCAAACCTGAAGATGAAAAGCTGCTGTTGCTATGTGCTGTGTCTCTTCCTGCTAGAAGAGAGATCTGCTCAAAGTGATGTTGTGATGAAGTCTCTGCTGGCTTGGTTCACTGCATGAGGCCTTCAAGGTTGCTGTGCGTGCTTCTTGTAGCCCGAAAAAAATTAATCCATCAGAATATGAAATAGATAGTTTCAAACTGTGATGCCAAAAAGAAGGAACTCATTTTTAACTAATGCAAAGAAGCATTAAATAGCTGTGAATACACTTATGTATCCTTTTGCTTGCCCATATGCTGCTACAGCTATGGAAAGGGACCCTGGTGTAAGTTTAACCATGAAGACTCACGTTGGAGGTGTTCAAAGTTATGGTGATCAAGTTCACCATAAGCTATTGAATATTATTAAAAATTAAGTGTTAAAGTCCAAAAGTTGTGTTTGCAGTGGAAGATCCTAAATGTTGATTTCATCTCAAACTTCTTAATATTATATGGCGATTGTGGCCTTGTCATGGGAGATTCCTGAGTTTTCATGAACTCTTCTGTGGATGATATTTTTTTTTAATCAGCTATTTCTGATAGAGGAAAAAAGTGTTTGTTTTAAACAAACAGCAAAGCTATTGCAACATAAGTGTAGGATTGTTTTCAGCTCACAATCAGCCCTTTACTGGCACAGAGATTGTTCTCCCTAGCCCTTTATTTGAACACTGTCTAGAAAGTGTAGTGTTGTTATGACTTGCTGTCCTGCACATGCTTGGCTCCTGGGATGTGAGATTTGATCTTACCTGGGTGGTTTTCTTCCTTCTGTTGAGGTAGAAGTAGGATTTTTCACAGTGAAACAAACAAAATTACAAGAAAGCAAACTGGATAAGAAAGGGGGTCTGTGAGCCAGATCCATGCTTTAAGTTTCAGTCCCATAGAATCACAGAATAGTTTGAGTTGGAAGGGACCATTAGAGGTCTCTATTTCAACCCTCCCTTCAATGAACAGAGATATCTTCAACTACATCAGGTTGCTCAGAGCCCCATCCAGTCTGACCATCTTCAGGCTTTTCTGTACAAAGAGGGTGAGAAAATCCTTTCCAAAGAGAGGAGAGCATCCTCTCCAGCTGCCGGACCCTGGGATACCACAGGTGGGGGCTACATCCTGCAAAACCTTTTGTAGATTTGATCTGTCTTTGGTCACTGTGCTAATCCTGATCTGTGGTGTTATTTAGAGGCTTCCCTTGGTATGTCTTTCTCCTCATGCTTGGTTTTGCACTGCCAGATATTCCCTTCTCTTGCATTGCCCCAGCGTGCCCTACAGCTTCCTTTGCCCCAAGACCTCCCCGCCTGTCTCTGCTAGGTCTCAATCATTGCAGGGTATTTTCTAGAACCTGATGGGATGTAAGAAGGGGCATGGGAAATTCTCTCTGAAAGAAGAGCAAATCCAAGGCAGGATATGGGTAAGAGGCATCTGGAAAAGGCATGTGAGCTGCCAAACCTCAGGAGCTTCTCAGTGACTGCTGAACAGCAGCCACCAGCCTCGGGGTTTTGCTGCTTTGGCTCTTTGGTCCTGAAGACCTTGGCTCCAAAACCCAAGTATTGGTCAGAATGGCAGCCATAGTACTGGTGCCTCACAAGGAGCTTGTGAGTTTGGCGGGTGGCTGTTGGAACGTTTCACTGCTCAGTTCAATGCCGACAACAACTTGAATCAGTGGGAAATGCATTTGATGGCAGGACAGCACTGAGGAAACACTCTCCCTGTAGTGCCTGAGAAACTGCTTTTGGTGTCCTCAACTGGAGTGTGTGAATGTATATGCTTCAAAGAAATGAAAATGTGCAGGGTGTGTGAACATCTTCAGCCTGGCACATCCACTGGATGCAATTTCTCACTATCTAATGGATCTTTCCATCTTGTTCCTTGAAGATTGTGCCTGGGCTCTTTTGGAAACCATAATTCAGGTGGAGTATTTTTGTTCTTTTTTTTGGATTGTTGCACTTGCAATATGACATAAAGGTTGCTGTGGCTTTAAGGATGCATCTTTTTTCTCATGAAAAAAAGTAATTTTACACATTTTTGTTTCTTTTAGAGTGAACTGACTACTAATGGAGTTGAAAACTGTTTTCAGTATTGGAAAAAAAAAAGAAACAAAATGGATCCTAGCAACTAGAAATGAGACCTGTATTTATAGCTATTTCTTTCCTTAAAATGGCTGGAAAAGTAAAACTGAGGCTGTGGTTTCACATTTCAGCATGAGCTGAACAGGCGCACTCCCTGCCACTGCAGCAGCGTCTGGTCCTTCCTGCCCGCGGCTCCAGCTGTGCTACCTGGACCCTGCGGTGAGCTGGGGCCAGGAGCTGGAAGGGCAGAGAAGTAACCCTGTGACAGGAGCTCCCTGAGGGCACACAGGTTCCTGTGCAGCCCCGTGGGGTGGGACAGGGGGAGAGGGCATGGATCTGTGACTCCAGCTCAGGTGTGATGCACAGCCGTGTGCTGGGATAGCGGTTGTGCTTTCTGTGGCCATAGCAGGTTCCAGGGACTTCATAAGCTCTCTTAAAAGACACGGTGTGTCAAAATCCCAGATTTTCTAACTTAAAATAGACAAATGTCCCTGAATTTTTCCAGGTGTTTTTGAAGACATATAAAGGAGAATAAGCAGTAGATACAGATCCTGCTGCAATGTCACCGTCTCTTCTCAGAATGTGGTTCAAAGTCTCCCCCTGCCCTGGTGCTGACTTTGTTGTTAGAAACCAGACCAGGGTTTGTACAGGCCTGGGCTGGGGAGTGCTGGGAGCACCACAGCACATGTGCTAATGAGCCCAGCTCTTGGCAGCTGCACGGGGAAGCCAGACGTGCAAGGCAGCAGGCGGTGTGAATACAGCCTACTGTGTCATTGCACCACATCCGTGTGGGTCACTCAGGGAAATTAAAGATGAACACAAAATTAATGACTGTATGAAACCTTCCCCTTCCCAGATGATGACAAAAATTCTCATCGGCTCTGCAGGGGCCAAAACCTCTCCCCATTCTCATGCAGGTTTCTGTGCAGACACCAAGCAGTTCATTAGAGAGCTTCCAGCTGGGATCATAATGTCATTTCCTTTGCTATTTGACTGGATTCCCTTTTCATATGTTCCTATTCTGTCCTCAGGCTTGCTGAAGAACTGCTCTGTGAATTTACCATTTACCTGCCAGATAGCTCTGGTGTAAAGGTTTTTGTGGGTTACCGAGGAAATTATTCCACTAATCAGAGAACTAGTGCATACAGCTGCCATGGAGCAAAGCACACACCTCCTTTTGGGGTCCGCAGATGCAATATCCAGTGTGCAAGCTTTGGCAGGAGTCCTCAGGCTGGCCCGCCTCCAGGCCAAGGATCACATCTCCCATCCTTAGGGAACCGGAGGTTTAAATCACTGCAGCTCAGCAATGCAGGGAATGTGCCACCAGCAATCCCCAACCCTGCTCCTCTTCAAAGCAGGCGGTGCCCGCTCTCCCCACGTGCTTGCAGCAAAGACAGAATGACGATGCACTGTCAGGGCCTCCGAACTTGGCTTCTCCAGCCCAGTTTCTATGCACAGTCTGACAATGGGCGTGAAAATGGAAGGAAAAAGAAATGTGGGGAGGCAGCGCAGTGCTGGCATGCTTTGAAAGCTGACTCCTTCTCTCCAGATGTTCTAAATCACATGTGGAGAAGTGTTTGTGGTCAGATGCTGCTTGAAACTGATTGTTGATAGTCTCCTGAGACAGCCCGTGACAAATTGAATAATAAAAATGCTGAAAATAGCATAGTAATTCCCTGGAAAAGCGAAGTTCCCACAATCCAATGAGCTGGGAAAGTTGTTGAACTTTCTTTGGACACAACGTGCTCTTTTTTTGTGTGTGTGTTCTCCAACCTTCCATGGGTCTCTGGGCTTTTTTCTTATGACCCTTCCTCCTCCTACCAGCTCCAAGCAGCCACGCTTCCAGCCTCCCCAGCCCCAGCTGAACTGATCCCCAGCCTCCGACGTGAAAAACAATCTCCGGCACTCCAAGAACATCATAGTTTGCTCCCTGGTGTCGCTGGTTGTTGCAAGTTTGTTTTTGTAGAACATTTTTCCTGAACTGTGGCTCACAAGACACTGAACACTGAGATCTTCACCACAACAGACCATCCTGACCAGCAGCAGTCTTCTCCTGACCATGCCTAGCCTGTGCCATCATCGATTCCTTTCCCATGTTGTCCGCTTGCAGCACTTCAGTGCACAATGCTGAGCTTCCTTCCTCAGTGCTTGTGGAACCAGGGGGCAGCCACTGTGCCAGTGCTCTCTGTGTTGTCCCTGAAGCAGAAGCCTCGAGGCCAGCGAGTGTCCCAGGAGCGCTTGGTGAGGTCAGGTCCCTCCTGTGCACTTCATAGTTTAATGAGTGGAAGTGTGGTTTTTGGTGGTGAGGAGAGATTTCATCCAAGCTGCTTATGCTGCAGTAATGAATTGCAAATCTGGTGGCAGAGATGATAAAAGCCATGGGTAATGACATGTTTAGCATGCCCACAGTGAGACTGTGTGTGCTTTGCTAGTTGGCAAACCGTATGCTGGTTTTTGTATTTCTCTGTTACTGGAATGAGCTATAGATCCTGTGCTGTTCTAGCATAAATTGCAGATCTGCAGGGATGTATAGTGACTTAAAATTTTCTTGCCAATAGATTTAGGGGAAGATCTTGCCAACCTGGGCTCAACTTGAGAGATGCATTGTGGCGATCCTTTTGTGGGTGATTATTTTGACCACATCTGAATATAGTGATTTGTTTCATCTGACCATTCATTCTGGAGACCAGCAATACTTCAACTTCCAGCAGAGTTCATAACTGAGGTAGTCAGCATTTTAATGTGTGGATTTGGTTAAAGTCATGATCCTATGTGCCAAAGTCTCCTCTGATTCTTTTCACTCAATATGAAATTCCACATACCCACCAACCTGCTTACTCAAACCTCTGCTGCTCCCCTGCTGTCAGGAAGGTCACCAGCTGATGCCCTCTCTGACTGCTGTGGGGCTGTGTAGTCTTGTTGGTGAAGCATCTGGGGTGCAGCTTTTCCTTCCCCACGGTAAAATCTGAGGCTTGCAGCAAATTTGGGGGTAGAGTAAAACCAAAGAAACGGAGAAGGGTGCAGTGAAAAACACAAAAGTTTTAGGAGTGTTATAGCCAAAATATGAAAGGCTCCAGTTTCATAATGAAATTAAGTTTGTGCTGAGCTGTTGGTCTGAAGTTTAGATGCTGCATGATGTGTTGAGAATAGCATTTGCAATAGATTTAATCTGCTGACAGACTGGTGCTCTGTCCCAAAACCACCAGCACAGTTCTCTCCATGAATGTCTCCCACCAGGCACTGCCTGAAATAGTTTAACAAAAGACAAAAAAATGGTGTTGCTTTTTCTTCTATGAAGATGAAATGGAATAGATGGTGGCTGCAGGAAAGGCTACAGTCACTACTGTGAGTTTTCTCCGGGGACTGTCCTAGACAGTTGCCTGCCCTGAGTGATGCATTTCCCTCATATCTTTATAGTTAGCCATGCTGCTGAGTCAGAAACTATTGCATGTTCAGCTCAACATGCACCTAAATGACTGTCCTGCTTACCCAGACTGGCTGAGCTCTGCCACCCTCTGTGCCACCACTGCTGTTCTGCCAGCTGCCACATCATTCCCCATCCTTCCCCAAGCCTGAGAAGCTCAGGAAGTCGGTCTTGGCCTGGGCCATTTGGCTGCATGATGGTGCTCTCTTCACCAGTAGTAGTTTCCTTCCACTCTGACACAGTGGTTTGTAGATCTGTTGTTTGTGGGGACTTGTTTTTGACATTTCTCCCCCTATTTGTAAGAATATGTTTATCTGAAGGCTGTTGTGTTTTATGTGAAGGTTACTAGTTGGTCCAATCCTCCTCATGGGTCCTTCCTCCAACAATTCCCTGGCTCCATCACTGGTAAATAATTAGAGCTCTCACTATTGAAAAAGATAATTGGCTGTGTAATGCACACAAGGCAAAATTGCTTTCCTCGAGATTTATTCATCAATTACAACTTGTCCTGGATGGTGCAGTTTGAACCATTTTCTGGAGAGGGAGAAATATGTCAAATAGAGAGGAAGCTGTTGCTATAATAAATGACTGGGTGCATATGTGCATGACTGTGTGTTTTAGATCTTCCATAATGGGTATCCTATTAACATGCTAATGAACATGCAAACAAGGAGCCAAGGATTATCATTATTTTTGAGACAATAATGTGTAATTTGGGATTTTTTGCTTGTAATTAATGAGAGTGCTGTCTGGTCTGTTGGTGTCCTCTGGGCTGGTTGTTGCTCTGCCTGGAGGAGGTAGCAGCCCATGTGCTGTGCAAATCCTGCCTCTCCTCTTTCCAAACTCCCTTTTGCCTCCACCCACCAGGTCCTCCCATGTACTGGTGGTGGAACTCCAGCATCTTACCAGCCTTTGGATGGGGGATGCTGATGTCTGAGTTAATGCTATAGCCAAGTCAGCTGCAGTAAATGCTCCAGATGTATTTTTAATTAAGGTTTTAATGGAAATGGTGCATTTCTCTGAAGAATGTAATGACATGACAGTGCTGTGCAGAGTATTATGAAAAAATGATGCTGCCACGTACACTTCCAGTGGGTCAGTACAGTACATGGAGAATAAGCAAAGTGATCATATAGAGGAGGAACAGTCAGGGATCTTAAGGGCTTGGAGGTGCTCAGATCCCTCAGCTACTATTTACTTTAGACTAGTTTAGTAGGATTTGAGAGCTCTCAGCATCCGGTGACATCCGACCCCTCTGTAAATACACTCTTTGAGGGTGCAAAGTGTCTCTCACTTATGAGGTGAGACCTTCTGAGGCAGAGATGATCCATAACACCTGTACACAGGGCCTGTCCCAATAGGGCCCCTGTGATGTTTAGGTGCTACCTGAATATAATGAGCATCTGTCAACTGAGAGGAAAAAATAACACCATGAATGTCTTTCAAGGAATCTGGTGGCTGCTGCTGTGGCTGATAATAATGTGAGAAGGAATGAAGGTGCACAGACACCCCACCCATCCTTGTGTAGCTCTTTAACTTCAAAGAGAAACAGCTAACAACCATGCTCACTCCTGTGCTCTGTCTTTTTAGGTCCTTATGTCATGTTGCCTCACATAAGAGCAGCCAGTAATAATCAAAACATAATGGGCAGATGCAGGCACTGCTTGCTGTCCCACATTTTCATGGGTCCAGTGTGGAGGATCAATTGTCGGATTGGGAAAGATACAAGAAGTGGAGAGAGTTGTATGGAAATTGAATGGACTATGAACTTTGAACACACCGAATGGACTCTCACATCACGGACTGACTGTTATATTTCCCAGTTATACTGTGTTATTTGTTCCTACTGTTATACCCCTGTTTGTCACTGGTTCTTATGAAAATTTTAATGTACCCTCCATGTTAGCCCTTCTTCCCCCTCAGGTTTTCCCGCCTTAAGTTGTTTATCTCCTTGTTCTCCTCTGCTTTCCCGCTCCTCTGTTACTGATTGGCCAAGGTTTGCCGCAGTGCAGAGTGAGCTCTCATTGGCCCTTTCCCCTAGATACTCCAAGGTTACACCTACCTCTCCCTTACCCTCCAATCATTGTTTTCCCTGGGTTGTCAATCCCATGCTCCTCCCCAGCTCTGAATCCTCCCCTCAGACCTACCCTATTTAAGTCCCTGTTGTCCCTTAATAAATTGGCATTGCTTCACCGACCTTCAACTGTGTCCTGACCCTCATTCGCAGTGCCGCGTCCCCATTCCCTTGACCCCTCGGGCCGTGGCAGTCCAGAAAATACAGTTATTTATAACCCTTGCTGTCAAAATCACGGAGAAGTCCGTGTATCTGAGAGAGAAAGAACAGTTGTCACCTTGTAGCACAAAAAATTGTGTGTTTGGGATCACGGGACAATTTGGTGGGGGGTGGGATGTCAAAGATCTCCAGCCCAACATCCTGCTCAAGGCAGGGTCAGCCCTAAGATCAGACCAGGCTGCCTGGGACTTTGTCCCCTTGGAAATCAAGGATGGAGATGCCATAGCTTCTCTGGGCAACCTAGGCTTGCCTTACAATCCTGTGGTGTGAATGCAACCCTGACTGTTGAAAAGGGCTGTTAAATGCAGTTAAGAAATTTGGATCCCTTATTCAGAGCATGGAAAAAAGCTCCAGCCATCTATATTTGTAGTCTATTTCCTTTCACCTATTTATGAGATAAAATGAAATTGATTTAGAAGCAGTTTTGGGAGAGGGAATTCATGTATCTTTGCAGGCTATCAAGTATTGTTGAATTTATTATCGCTTCAAGACAGTCATGATCTGCCCAGAAGATGAGGAGACAGGGAAGTTTTGAACTGTAATGTAAAATGAAAGCCCCTTTGGGTGAGGTAAGCCCCTTAGCCTGCTCAGTGAAACATGGGGAGAATAATATTTACCCCTTGTTATGAGTGGGAGGATTGATGTTTGCTAGGTGCTGTGAAAATGAAAATATTCACAGAAAGCTTCTTGTCTGTAGGGAAGATCATGTGCACAAAGAACCTATTTCTTCAGCAGACAAGTAGGTGTAGAGACTTGGAGAGTGAGGGACAATGAAAAGAGAAGATGAGGAGATCTCAGACTGAAGAAGGGTTGAGATGCACACAAAATCATGGAGACCCATAACTTGGTGCAGCATGGTCTGGAAAGAGAGAAGAGGACTCCAGGTCACTGGGTAAGAGGCTGCTAGCACCGAAGGCTGCAATTATGGAAAGGGTAATGTATTCAAGCAGGGCGAGGTATATTTATTTGCTAAATTGCCTGTTGAAAGCTTTGCCTCCCCAGTGGGGCAGGGTCACTCAGGTACGTCTCCCGCCCAACCTGCCAGTGCTGGCTGGGCCGAGGGTAATTGAAGCAGGTCGTTAGCTGCCAACCGGGCAGCCTGCCTTGGCTGGAGGCACAGACCGAGAGCCCTGGGAGAGCCAGCCCCAGTTAGTGCAGGAATACGTGAGGTGTTTGATTACCCAGCAGTATTTTCCCACAATTCATGAATATACTTATCTCCAGAGTTTTGTAACGTGTCGACTTTTAAGTAGCTGAGTCCTAAAGCTTATCGGACACATCAGCCATGACCTAAAATCTTGAAAGCAAATTTTGCTTAGCTGAAAAGGGAGCTTTAATGTCAGCATGCAGTGAATTACCTCCCTTCCTTTCATTTGCCTAAAATAAGGGCTATATTTCAGGAAAAGTGATGCAGAATTTGAACATAGGAGCAGTGGGAGGAAATCTATACTAAAGGTCTGAAAGACGTTTTTGAATTTATTAACGCTCTTCTGAAATTAAATGGGGTAAAATTGCTTCAAGATGCTTAGAAAATATCTCAAGAAAATACTTACCACTCTATTCTGCTGAAGGTCCTTTTAAGAGTCCCTCTAACTAACTTCAAGACACACATCTAAAAATCTGGAAGGTTTTCCAGTGAGCCTGTTGGTGACATAGGGCACAATGACAGTCAACAAGAGGGCTGTGGATGGGGTAATGCTCGCACCCTGTGGTGAGCTGACAGAAGCTAGGTGGTGGCACATCACACAGCTGCCTCGTACAGACCCTGAACAATTATCTTCTTATCCTTGGAGAAGGATTAAATAAAATATAGTTATTGTGTGTCTTGCATGATCATCAGGTCCCCCGCTGAAAGTTATTTATTCAGGACTGGTATCAGACAGGACCCTCCATTTTCAGATCACACTGCACCACTACGTTCCAAACAGCCTAGGGAGGAGAGAGCCACAGTGTAGAATGAGTCTGGTGGGACTGATCGGGATATTGATAACCCAGCGTGGCTGTTTATGCCTCTGACACATGCTCGTTCAAAGTTCAAGGGCTCTCCCATAGATGCAGGGCACTGTGCTTTGTGGATGGGATAATGGGGCTCATCTGCCAGGAGTCGGGGAAGGGGCACTTCTGTTGACTGTGCACCTCCTGGGAAGGTTAAAAAGCATTTCTAGTCTCCTGAGGAGGAAATAAAGCTGGGAGAGCAGCAGGCTTAGCACATACACAGCCCTCGGGAGTCCCTCCAGTGCAGAGAGAGGAGGGGAGGGGAAGTATGCTGGTAGAGCACTCCCCTGGCCCCACTGCTGGTGGCACAGCCTCTGCCTCATCCTGCTCAATGCCTCTGGTCCTGCCCTCCTCCAAAACTGATATCCCATTGGTGCAAATTAGATAAGAATTGGTTCAGCGTCTTTAATTGTGATTTTTATTTTTGATTTGCATAATTAGACTTGTAATGGACTATTTTCACAGCCTCGGGACTGCTCTGAGGTCGTTAGTGCTGGCCCTGTGAGATTACCATCTGCCTGGAGAGGGCGAGGGCTGCGGGGCAGCCTGATGAGCCTCCCGTGGTTCCTTCAAACCACTCACCACTTGAACCCCAGCTGCTTTCCCAAGCCACCCAAGGGGGTACATCCTTGCAAAACATTAGTCATCTGCCCCAGCTTGTGTCCTCAACAAATGCAATCATTTAGGAGAATGCGGGTGCTGGGGGAAGATTAATAGGGTTTGGGTTTTAGAATGACTCCTTTTGTATTAGCTTTGTCTTTAATGATAGAAAATTAAAAGAAAGGAAAGGAAAGGCAATACAGTAGCACCAGGTTTGTGCTTTCCAGGTTGTAAGGAGGTACTTGGAGGCAAGCAAGGGCTGGAGTGAGGCAGTAGACAGAGATGGACAGGTACTTTGATGTCCTAGGGCATGGATTGGGAGCTCTCCCAAAGGAAGTTGGTGGCTTTGGAGAGGGGTGAGACTGACAGAGCTGCTGGAAGGCAAATAGGAAAAGGAGAGTTGAGCCTTGCTGAAAATTTTACTACCCTGAAATCCACCTCCTTGCTCCCTACATCCTTATGACTTCTCCCCTTCTTTTCCAACCCCAGCATCTTCCTGATCCTTCCCAAGCCTGTTTCCCCAGCCATGTATGGCCCCGTTACTCTGTCTACTTTGGACTTTGCTGCTGCTATGAAGTTTTATTTTGCAGCTGCAAGGAGAAGAACAAAATAAATCGTTCTGAGGGTGGCAACATTCCCTGTAGCCCATGTGCTGAAAAGCCTTGGGCTGGCTCTGCTGCCATAGCTTGTTCTCTTTAAACTGCTGCTTTGGAGAGACACAAGATGTTTGCTTTGCAAAAGGTGTTTCTGTCTCTTCCAGCAGAACCATGTGCACATGTTCCTGTCAGACATGGTGTTGCCACAGACCCTGCTGCCAGGGCTGTGCTGTGTCAGCTCACAAGGCACCAGCAACATGAACACCATCGAACCACCCAACTGGATATTTCCCGTTTTGACTTCAGTTCCAGGGGAAGCTAGATTGGAGATTGTTTAAAAGGAGGTTTGAAGTGTCTCATGAAAGCACATTTCAGATGCCACCTCCTACCTGTAACTAACCCTTTGAAAATGGGACTTGCCAGTAGGGACCCATAGTAGATTTTGGGAGTTGCATTAAGACTAATTGGTAAATCTCAACATTGAAGCTGGACAGCAGGTGTTAGCAAAGCGGTTCTCCTTTACACCTTTATCACTTTCCCATTTCAGGTTCCCGATGGCCAGCGGCATTTCTCATCAAATATCTTTTGGCAGACATTTCAAATGTTGGTAAGAATCAATATGCGAATGATGTTCAATGTAAGGTGCGGATCTTCAAACCCACACCAAAATTTTTGGCTGGGTAACGCTGTCCAGTTTCCTGCAAAGATGCTAGTGTGAATTTGGGCTGTGAATATCACTGTGAGGCTGAAACGGTAGCACACAAAAAATGTGACATTTTCTCTGCAGTAGTGATTTGCAGGACCACTACTTCTCTGCTCTTGCCTGCTCAAATCCATTTTGGTGGTGAACAAGGCTGAGGACAGGCCGAGACCCCTGTGAGAGCAGCTCTCCTCCCTGTGCACACGGCAGCAGTGGGTGGCGAGCACCAGAGAGGGGTGGCTCTGCCAGAGTCTTGCTATTTGTTATGTGTGATAGGGGGCTCTGCCAGAGTCTTGGTATTCATTACATGCATTAGGGGGCAGGCACCATAATGGGCTGCACTGCTGCACCTTTCCACCTGCCCTGGCTCTCTGTGGGAGAGCCCTGACCTGCCTGACGGGGGGTGCAGGCCCCTGCTGTGGTCAGGCAGCGACTGCTGGTGTCAGCACCCCATGGTTTGCTCTGACCACCAGCTCAGCATGGCTGTTCTGTCTTGAAACCCAGCCTGCAGCAGGCTCACACACCTGTTTTGGGAAGGGATCTGACCACCTCCTGAGAGCACATGGCCTTGCTAGTGCTTGAAGTTCAATCAGGCACCCCGTGCCTCAAAATAATCCATAGACTGCAGAAATGCTTTTTCACAACAGCGTTTAT
This sequence comes from Neopelma chrysocephalum, assembly GCF_003984885.1. NCBI lineage: Eukaryota > Metazoa > Chordata > Aves > Passeriformes > Pipridae > Neopelma > Neopelma chrysocephalum. The sequence goes on from NW_020897703.1 coordinate 3,695,046, forward strand.
TGCACCAAAGTGTTACTGCTCCTCCAGAACCTTCATGGAGGGCTCTCTCCTTCAGATGTCTCCATTCAGCCAGCGGTTCTTGGCCACCTGCCCTGCGCCGGGTCGGCAAGCCGGGATGAACTGGAGCAGTTGGGCAATGAGGGCTTGGCAGGGCTCTGGCAGTGGGGGCAGCTCCTCTGGGTACAGCACCCCTTTCTTCTGCAGCTGAGGCATGCTCTGGATGTTGGTATCATCAAAGGGAACGTGGCCGACCACCATCATGTAGAGCATCACCCCCAAGCTCCACATGTCGTACTTCTTGGCATCGTAGGGGATGCCCATCAGCACTTCTGGGGAAGCGAAGGCCGCTGTCCCACAGAACGTGGTGCTCAGGTCCGGGTAGCCGTGGATCTCCTTGCTAAAGCCAAAGTCACTGATCTTGGCACGGCGGCCGTCGGCGGTGAGCAGCACATTCTCACACTTGAGATCCCGGTGCACCAAGTTGCGGTCGTGCAGGTAGCGCACAGCCCTCACAACCTGCACAAAGATGTCCCGGGCCTTGGGCACGCAGGGCAGCTTTCCCAGGTGCTCCACCAGCTGCAGCAGGGTAGTGTCCATGGCCTCCATCACGATGTAGAGTTTCCTATTGCAGACCTCGATGAGCTCGAAGACGTGCACAATGTTGGGGTGCTGGATCTTGCGCACGATGGAGAGCTCCCGAGGCAGAAACTTGTACACGACGGCTCGGGATGCTCGTTGCCGATCCACCACCTTGACGGCTAAGGGGCCCTTGTGTCTGCTGGAGGTGGCTGCTTTCACCTTGGAGAAGCTGCCCTCCCCTAATGTTTGACCCAGCCTATAGCCCAGCTCATTAAGTAGCCTTTCTCCTCCATCGTTTCTTGGCATGATTTGCGATCCCGATGGGCTTGGTCAGAGCTCATGTCTTGCTCCAGAATTTGAAAGCTGTGATGTCTGGTGCATGGCAGCTCTCGACCTTCGCCTATGGCAACCATTGGTTCCACGGATGCCTCTGTGGGTTCCAAGCCCCTCCCAGGCATTGTGATGGGGTGGAATGTTGCACAGCAACACCTTTGAGACGTGACATGAGCGTCTGGTTGGTCCCCTCTGCTCATGAGGTGCCCACACACATGTTGGGGGAGAACTCTGCTGGGGATGGATACTTCAGAGTTTTTACTCTTTCAGCCTCTTCACTTGAGTTCTAAACATAGGGCTGTGTGGATGAAGAGAGTTTAATTGTTAGTTTTCTGGGATGAGGGACCCATTTGGGGACCTGTACCATTTTTCTGCAGGTTATTAATTACATTAAAATCCAAACTACACAGAGTGGTAAAAAGGAGTGACTTCTACTGGCACTAACTGCGAACTACCTTGGCTGGCTATAAATAATGACTTTTTTATGGTGATGGTGCATGGAGCTATTACTAGGTAGGCTTTCTGACCTTGTGTGATGTGGACAGGGAACTTTAAATGCATCTTTCAGAAGAAAGAGCTTTTCAGTCTCTTGAACTTGGAATTTCTCTCCATCTATTTTTATCAAAATTATATTTTTGAGACAGAGAAAAGGAGATTTTAAAAGCTTTTAGTCAGTTTTACTTGTCATAAGGTGGCTGTCAAATTGAGCAGAGGGCAGCTTGGCTGGGCTACAACATCCACTCCAGAGAAAAGTATCCCTCCCATCGCACGCTGCATCTCAGGCCAGTGTTGACTCCTTCCTACAGGTGCCGCACCGTTGGTTTTCACATATAGTTGTCTCTGTTTTGTGCTGGTTTTTTTAAGCTACTCAAGGATCCTGCCTTTCCTGCAGTGCTCACATGTCCTTTCCAGCTGTACAAAGAAGCCTAGGACCACAAAACCCCTGTCTTCCTATATACCAACCCAAATGCTATTTTTAATTTTTGAATATATGTTTCACTTTTCAAGCTGGTTTTAAAGAAGAATAGTAATCAGCTGAAGATGGAAGAAAATCTTTCTTCTAAGTCCATCTTGTCAGTATTCTGAAGTGACTTGAGGAAATTAAATTATCTAAAAGCCACAAACACAGGTCTATGTGTGCTGTGGGGGTACTTTGCTCTGATGCTAAGAGAAAGTAATGTAACCACTATGTCGAGTTTTACCTTCCTAGAAGTTGTGGGTCCAAACCAAACCACTTTCCCACTTCAGAAGCTATTTCTACATGCCACTTGGGAGTATGGGTATTCAACATGCTGTGGAAGTGTGGTTGCCAGGCATGTACCACCAGGCATGGACCATCAGGCTCTACCATCAGACATGCCATCAGAAGGCCAGGCAAGCAGCATGTACATTACATAATGGAAGATTTGCTCTTGTGCAGGAGCTACCCTGCTACCCTGCCTGGTAGCATTCCAGGTGAGACTGAACAGGGCTCTGAGGAACCTGATCCAGTTGAAGGTGTCTCTGCTCACTGCGGGAGGGTTGGGCTGGAGACCTTTAACTGTCCCTTCCAACCCCAACTATTCTATGACTCTATGCTGGCCACTGAAGAACACTCTCAGTCCATTCTTATCTCCCCTGAAGAGAGCGTGGGCCCATTTGACAGCAAGGACCTTGCCTGGGGCTGATGTCTTTGTGGAGGTTGAGTGGAGAGAATCCCACACGCATGCAGAAGTGCAGGACAATTTACCCAGCCAATGCTCCTTTTCTGTTTGGGCCTTCAAATAAATGCCCCCAGATTTCTTATTTCCGAAGCGGATCAGAAAGAAGCCATTTCCAGAAGTTCCTGTTCAGAAACTGTGGTTACTTAAACACAGAACAATCCCACCTAGCAATCAGTAGGCCAGATGCAGAGAGCTGGATTTTGCTGGATATGCGTGATTTCCTGACATATTTAGCCCTTGAGTCATAACCACAGTGATTTCAGCAGAGGCCTGAGCTGGACTTTTTGGAGGAGCTGGAAACTTTGAGATGGCTAAATATAACTAAACCAACCTGAGCATTTTTACAAGGGAAAATGCTAAGACCAGGTGGCCCTTCCTCACTATCAGAGCACCCCTGGAAAATGCCATTGCATGTTTCAGTGAATAGAAAGATGTGTTTGCAAATGTCTATAGGGGCTTGGATGATGCTCAGTATGTCTTTTAAAATAGGAACGGGCAGTCACATTAAAGGCATGTTCCCAAAGCTTACAGGTAATCCTTGCTTATGGGAAACTCCTTTGAAGCCCCTATAGTAACATAATCAGAAGAGGGAGTGCCCACACTGCCATGGCAAAACTGAAGTGGCAGCTGCAGACCAGGTTGCAATGGTAAGGAGTAATGTGGAGCTCTGCACTTCTGATAATTCTCCATCTGCTTGAGGGAGCAGGTCACTTTTGGGAAGTTTTCTGCAAGCTTGGCTGAGGTGGGCAGTTTCGGTCTCAGCAAGCCCTTCTCTGAGCCCAGAAAAAGCCTTGTGCAGTTAGATGGAGCTGGAGCATCCTGGCGGCTGAAGGGCTTGAAGGAGACATGAAAGAAAGCCCTGGTTTCCCAGGAAGGAAGCAGCTATCGTAGCAAACGCTCCCCCTCCTGTACGCTCCTGGCTGAAGCTCTGTGAGCTGTCTTGGCTGCAAGCATCACTGCTTGCACTGTGCTCCTGCCCCAGAGCTGACAGCATGGCCTGGGACTGATGCAAACAGCTCCAAGGACAGACAGCAAGAGGCATGGATGAGAGGTTTTGGTTTGGTAGGGAACTGTCAGGCTGAGGGGGAGGAAAGACAGCTGAGCTCAGCTTTCTGTGCTGTACTTAGATCTCAGAGAAACAGATTTTTGCCTTGTTGGCTGCTGGCTCAACATTTGTTGGTATAAAAATGCACCAAAAAAATCTTTTTTGCTTTCAGTCCTTGTACCTCAAGCACTGCTAACTGTGATATAAATATTTAGGTCACACCAGTATACTTTAGTAGTGTACTCAGTACCAACATATATAAAAGGATGCTGAGCTTCTGCTCTTTCTAGTGCATTTTTTGCATCAAAGCTGTGTTTGTAGAACTTATTTGTTCCATTGCTCTTGTTAATGAGAGCAATTAGAAGTCAGGCAGCAATTACTGGTAAATGTGGTATGTGAGCAGGAGGAGCTGCTGGTCAGCAGATGCCTGCCATTGATCCGATGACAGACTGACACCTCTCGGGCAGGGATTTCACATGTGAGTGGACACTGTTGAGTGTAATATAGGTCCTGCTGGCACAAGTGTACCAAAATACAACTCCTGGGAATGCAGATGTCCTAGAAGCCAAAACAATACGTATTTTTATACCTTATGCCATGAGGTTGTAAGTTACAATGTGTAGAACAACCTCTGCACTTGCATAGAGCCCTTGAGATTTCTTTAAATACCTCTGTTTCCATACAAGCAGAAATATTTTGCCCAAGGGTTTTAATGTTCAAGACTGGTCAACGAATTCCTAAGTGCCCACTTTGTGGCCAGTCCATGACCAGGCCTTATTGCTTAGCACCCTGTGAACGTGGGAATGGGCAAACTGCTGCACAAGAAGTAAAAATAATGTTAACATTTTTGCTTGACTAAGTCATTATGGATAGCACAAAGAACAACCACAGTTTTTCCCAGCAGATGCTGAAGATACCAAGATCTTTTGGCCAGCAATGGGTAAAGAAAACCTTAAACAAAAGTTTCTATGTTTTATCCTGTAGCTGATTTTATTACCTTTAAAAAATAAGATTGTTTTCCTTTCACAGAGAACGCTGGCCTGAAAAGAAGTGTGCTGCTCGCAGCACTATTTTCCTTCCATCTGGTTGCTGCAGGTGCATAAGGCTGGTGAAAATTTTGCAGGTGAGAATTATTCTGTAATCCCAGGGAGCTATACTACACCCTCTAGGTATCAGGACCAAAGGCAACAAGCCAAGGTGAGGCTAACTTGTAATGGGTACAGCCACTCATCAGCTAGGGCATAGCCAGTAAAGAAAATAAACTTGGCAAGTACTCTCATTTTTCTAGAGATGTTATTTGCCCCTTTCTTGCCAAGAACTCTTCACTGAGCTATTTAAAGGTAATTGATCGCTGGCCTGTGTGATATCTGAGCAGTTGGAAAATGGGGCAGATCCCATGAAAAGCCACTGAATCCATGCCACCTCAGGAGCTGAGTTGCTGTCATTGCCCTAGATCCTTTCCTGCAAAACCAAGCTGTGTGGTTATTTTAGACACTGATGTTGAACAGACCTGGGAATTCAAAGGTACAAACCTAACTGGAAAGCTTTGTCAGTGAGCATTGTGTGTGTATGTGTGTGTGTGTGCAATGGCAGCCTAAATTTGTGGCTCCTGACTGGCAGCAACAGCAGCACAGGCAAGGGAGAAAACCAAAGCTGCAGGTAGTCAGAAAGCTGTGCATGGTAAGGTGTTGCTTTTGCTTTTTCTTTTTTTCCCTCATGTTCCAGGGATTGGTATCTGTTTAAAATACTCGGGCTATGTTAAGGTTTTTATCCCTTTGGCAGATAAGGAGATTTGAGACCTCACATTCCCGGTGTTCAGAAGCAGCTGTGATTCCCACAGCTGCTTGCCGTCAGATCTTGCCCTTACCCTCTTTTCAAACAGAATAAACTAGTGAAGCTGGTCGTGGGACTAGTACAAAGTCTCCAAGAAATTCAGCAGGATGAGAGGAACATCATCAAACTCTGTGGATATTCACTTGATTAAACAAGGCTGTTCTGACACCAAAGAGAAACCTGAGCCTGGCATGCCTCATGTGTCAGAAACCTCTCTTCATGTAAACAAGAATTTAAACTGTGTGAGGGACATAAACTGGGTTTGTAAGCCATCAGAGGGAATAGTCGTGTGGCAGTAGGCCATACCACCAACTCTTGGAGCAGCTTGTGAGTGCCTTGTAGGTGCCAAATGAGATGAAAGATGGCAGGGCTAATGAGCTGGTCTGCAAACAGGATTTTGCAGCTGGCATCGTCAGGCTGCACCTGGCAGGAATCACAAACCTGAAGGCAATAAACTAGAGTGGAGTGGGAGACAAAAGGGGCTAAGCAGGCATTGGTAAGTGTGTTTCTGGAGGAGTAGGAAGGCTCTCCTGGCAAATTTGTCTTTGAGAAGCTTTGCACCAAAATTCTTATGGAAAGAGGAAGCAAAGTGAGATCATATGTCTCCATCCTTGTGGTAAGTGGAAAGTCATGCCTGGCTTGTCAGAGCTAAGGAAACCCAGCTGTGTAGGGAAGCAAGCTTTACTTTTTGGTGCTGGAATGCCTGCTGAGAGGAGAAGGCATGGCTGGGGAGAGAGGGAAGCAGAGAGGAGGACTTGGTCTCAGAGCTCACCACACCCTTTCCTGGCTGGATGTGTTGATCTCCCTGTGTCTTTGTTCAGATGGCTCCTTCCCACCACCTCCCTTCCGAAAGCTGGGAAGCTGTTTCTCTCTTGGCCCATGCTGCAGACACTTGGCTTGGCCTTCAAGTGGCTGATTCCTGAGTGCTTACCAGGGAGATCCTCCAGACATCCTCCCAAGCCAAAGGGAAGGGCTGAGCAGCACTGACAGGCTGCTGGGTTGAGAGAAGCACTAAGCTTGCTCTTACTGCCCCTCCTCAAGGCTGGGGAGAAAGTCCAGGGAGCTGCTGGGATCCTTCTTGGTGCTGGACAGCCAGTAAAGAGGGTGTGGGTAGGAACTGGGGCTCCATGCTGCACATCTCCTGAAAGCAGGGAATATCTCTTTGCTCTCCTTGTTGCTTCAGCATCCGCAAATCTCTTCCTATAGCTGAAAGATTACATGCCTGCCACTGCTGGTGACTTGCTTATCTGTGTTTGTGTGCCTGCTGTCTGTCCCCAGGCAGAGCTAGCTGGTGTTCCATCATGGCTGGCTGTCGGACAAGAAGGAGAGGGCTTCAGGTGAGGATTTATGCAAGGCAAAGCTTTCAAATCCACAGCAAATGCCTCTTGGAATTGGAAATGGGTGGTGATGAGGGTAGAGAGAAAAGTTGGGAAGTGAGAAGCTTTTCTTACCACATCAAGTAACGTCTGTTACATCCAAATACAATTTAGAAAAGCAGGTAAGCCTTTTGTGATTAACTATCCCAAATGAACAATACTTAAATTTCTTCCTGGGGAGAGCATTCTGTATTCAGGAAGAAATTTAGCTGTCTGGCACTTGTTGTAATTAATTTGTGGCCAATTAAGGACTGCAGAATTTGGCCTGTAATTAGGATATGACAGCCTACGGTACACAGGGTAAGTTGATGGCAAAGTGTTATAGCTGCGAAGCACGTGTTTAAATGCTTTTGAATGGTATAGATGTTACCAGAGGCTGATTTCACGAGGTGCTGTGGAGTCATGTTCTAAAACCTTTTCTGAAGGTGCTCAATCAGTCCCTGAGGTGGCTTGTCCCACAGGTCTGGTTAGTCCTGGGTGAGCCAGTCTTGTACCGAGAGACTGGCAGGACTTAGATGTGCAAACCAAAGAGCTTCAGAGCTGTCAAGTCTGATGAGAAAGTTCAGACTGAGCTTTGGAAGACAGTAAGGACAAATTCTAAAGGTACATTCTAAGTGGCAGAAGGAGGTAATCTTGGACCAGATAGTTGGTGTGTGCATATCAAAGAGGAATGGAGGCAGGCAGGCACTTTAGGAACAAGGCTGGAGGCAGCTGACAGGGTCTGCAGGTCTGTTTGCGGAACAGACTCCATCTGTTTACTCCATTCTGCACCTCCCTGCACAGGCTTTTATGGTATTTGAAGCTGAAACTGCCTGAGAAATCAAGCAAGAAAATAGCCATGACCCTGAGAGGAAAACCACCAAGGCAGACCGAGGCTTATCACATGCAGCTGTGAAGGGACGGGTGGTTTGGGTGGGCAGCGAGTATGGATCTGCTCGCACCAGTAGCAGCAGCTCCTGCTTTACATTTGCTGCTCTGCTTTCCAGCAAATGGAGTTTTTGCTGCTTTCCTGCTTGCACCTTTCTCTAAAAGGGAAATGAATGCATTGAAGGCAGAAGCCAGGCGTTCCCCTTGCTGTGCTGGCAGTGGCTGCAGAGCACGGAGAGGGGCTGGGAGGGAGGGATGGTGTGCCTTCACCCCAGTGCTGGGACAGTGGGGTGAAGTATATATAATATCCATGTATGTATATATATATATAATATCCATCTATATTTTATATATATATATAATATCCAAGTATATGTAATATCCATATAATAAGCCATGAAGTATATATAATATCACAGTGCCCAAGACAAGAGTAATACATAATGTCACAGTGCCCTCTTGGGGGCAGGTGTTCCTTGGAAATAGACCTTTATGATTTGTGTGCTGTGGATGTCATTGCTCACCACTGTTGTTTGTTCCTCATGCTGCCTGGCTAAATCATGGAAATTCCCACTGAACTCTACTCCTCTTTAAGAAGAGTTCAGAGTTTTGGCCTTGGGTTTTTATTTTTCTGTTATTTCTCTGCTGCTGATCTGCACATTAAAATGACTGGGGTGAGGAGCTCCTGAGTGAAGATGGCAGTCTGCCCTCAGAAATGAAACCTGCCTTGTTTAAACGCTGTCAGATGAACTCGGCCCCAGCAAGAAACAAATTGTTTTAACAATAGATTTGATTAGCTAGTGTTTGTATTCCTTCACAGTGTGCTCGAGTCCTGGTGCACCTGCTGCTAGACCTGTCTGAAAGCCCTGGCATCACCTGCACAGGAGTGTGAAGAATGACTGAAGCGTTAAATAAGGACATGGGTAAGTGTGGCAATTCCCCGCTGACTGACGGAACAGCCTGGAGAGGAGGGGACTGTGGCCAGTCTCTCTTCCCCTCTAGCTTTTGCAGTAGAATCTTTTGTTAAATGTTAAAGAGGAATAAAATGTAAATAAAAACACAAATTCCAGTAAATATTTGGGATGATCCTATGGGACCGTAGCTATATCACAGCTAATATGGCTCTTGATGACCTACTGTTGCCATTAATGCTTTGAATGTAGGATACTTAAAACCAAATACTTTGCCTGTACAGGAGCCACTCTGACTCACACAAATCGGCCTCTTCCCTCAGGCACCTAGTGACAGGACAAGGGGAAATGGCCTCAAGTTGCACCAGGGGAGGTTCAATTTGGATATTAGGAAAAATTTCTTCACTGAAAGAGTTGTTGAGCATTGGAACAGGTTCCCCCGGGAAGTGGTGGAGTCACCATCCCTGGAAGTGTTCAAAAACTGAGTAGACGTGACACCTCAAAATATGGTTTAGTCGGCATGGTTGGTTTTGGTCAAAGGTTGGACTTGATGATCTTGTCTTTTTTGTAATACAGACCTATCATTTCCCTGATTCCTTGTGTTTGTGGGGTTATGAAAGAATCTCTGCTTTATGGAAGATATGAAATGACAAGCCTTTGCATTTGTGACAGTTTTTCCCCTATGTACACATACAAAGCTGCATGTGTGGGTTTGGGGGTTGGTTTTCTTTTGTTTTGTTTGGTGGTTTTGTTTGTTTTTTTTTTTTTTTTCTGAACAAATCTAGCTAGAAGCCTGCCTGTGGTGAGGATTCAGTTGAAATAGATGTGCCACCTGGCAGATGAGTCCATGACCCTAAAAGCTGGTTTCATTGAAAAGCCAGCCTCAAAGATTGATGCTGAGGACTTCCCTACCTTTTTTTCCTATTTCTAGATCTAGTTTACTTCACATCAGAAATAGAATTTTCCTAAATGCCACACCTGAAAACTTGTTCTGGTCCCTGCCAGTCAGTCTTTCGTGTTGCTGCTTCTCCCCTTGTCTCTTCTCATGTCATTATGTCCCTAAAGATAACACTTTTACAGGGCAGCCCTTGGACATCACCTAGCAATACCAGACAGCACAGTCAGTTGGAAATATGGAGCATGGGCAAAAAAATCATGGTGTGAGGAATGCTTATCCCACTAGGTGCAGTTGGGAAATGCTAAGATAGATCTCCTGTTTTCCTTGATCAGTAGCCCTTTGTTAGCTGGGAGCGGGGAGAAAACCTTGTATTTCTGAGCTCACCTTGCTTCATGTGCTGAAGCCTTTTTCCTTGCAAAGGCGACTCTTGGTCTCCCCAACTCCCTGCTTTCCTTCTAAGCTCTGACAAGGTAGGACACAGAATCTCTTATGTGCTGGCTTCATTTCCTTGGTTCTTCCTTGGCCTCAGTCTGTATAAAGGCATTGCCTGATTTCATTTTGCTGCTCAGTGGCCCTGTTTTAAGGGTTGTTTGATTGCTACTTACTGGATCCTGCTCTCAGATTGGTTTAAATTCAGCAAGATCTAACTGCGTGGCCTGAGCTGGTTTGTGCCAGGCAGGACTACAGCTGAGTATTTTAGGAAAGTATCTGTATTTTAGGAAAGTATCCTTTTTGTGGACAAGGGAAGAGGAGGAAAAACCTACTATTTGAGAGGCTATGATAGTCTTGCAGGGTATGGCCTTGGCACATGGACAAATGATAGCTTCTGCCAGGGACGTGGCTTAAATCTGCTCAGTTCTGGACAGCCTGAGAGCCCATGAGGAGTAGAGTCCAGCCATGCCCTGCAGACAGTGGTTCCAGGGTGAGTGAGGCAGGATGTCCTCCTGCAGCCACTGCCAGGGCACTCAGAGAGCAAAGCAGGGAGGTTGCTGCTGCTCATGCTGTCTCTGCCTCTGGCATGCAGGAGCAGGCTTTGAATTTTAAGCAGAGAAAAACCTCTCTTGTGCAACTGTTTTCTTCCCTCAGAGTTGGTTTATTTATACAGCTTTCAGAATTTTTGTTGTTTTTTTTTTTTTGAGGAAAGAAGTGGATTCAAACCCCCTTTTGCTGTCTCATCAAGCCTGTATCAGCAGGTTGCAAAGGTAGCAAGGTGAGCAGGAGTGCAGTGATGGCATCTCTGGGCTCTTAGGCTCTGCTAGAATTCTGGCAGTGGTGGGAATCAGGCACAGTTGGTTTGTCAAGACAGTAAATGTTTTATTCCTCCCAGATGTTTGTGTGGCAGGTAGGTGTGATAGAGAGGCATCAGTGTGATCATTAAGGTGATATTGTCTCCTTGCATGCTCTTCTTTCTCCAAGTCTCACTCCAGTGTCCTGAATGCATGGGGGGCACGGAGAAGAAACAAGGTAGGGTTTCACCAGTAGCTGTCAGAAGCAGAAATAAATGACTTCAAGTCATATAATGTCACTCAATTTGTACCTGCTTGTGCTGGCCATACCTTGTATTTACATGGTGCCACCAGAAACTATTTTTAAGTGTTAAAATTTAAATGAACACATGGTCCTGCAGGCTAAATCTGTTACCAGTGATAACATTTCCACTGTAGTTTGTTTTGTAGCACCTCAAGAAAAGCAAGTGATTGGAGTGATTTATTTTCAATCCCAAGGAAAAAAATAGCCTTAGAGCCTTTGTGAGCTCCAGAGGAAAAGCAACCACAGTGCTGGGCTGGCAATATCTGCAGTCAGGGAAGTGACTGATAACAACTTTCTCATCTTATCACTTCCCAGATAGGTTTTTGCTATAGGATGCAGACATGAAAGAGTCTCTAGGGTCCTTCTGCCCTACATGGGAACTGCAGCAACAATCCTGGCACAGCCTGAGAAACTGGTCGGCTCTTAGTCACTGTGTAAGAACTCTGTTGACTGATGAGGTTTGAGGGAGGCACAAGGACCCAGGGGGGTGGGGTGAGAACTGCCTGGGATTTGGAGGGGGTAGTATGTGATGTGAATTACACCCACAGCATGAAGGGTCCCCAGGCACCCCTGTGTTTCATTTCACCCAGGTAAGTGAGAAGTGAATTGTTATCCTATGCACACCTGGGTGTAGCTCGTACTTCTGGGACATGGGTCGTGACTGTGCCATGACAGGCTGGTTGGTCACAAAGGGAATGTGGCAGTAGCCATCCAGAGACTCTTCAGATCTTGGTCACTTACCAGTTCCTCGAGTGGCTTCCCATGGATATTGCACAGCAGCAATGACAAAATTAGACCACTGCTATAGACAGGTTACTTCCCTGTGTGACATGCATGTGAGAAGTTGCTTTGGCATCAGCTGAGAAAGCGTCTGAGGGCTAGGGAGCAAGTAGACACCACCTGTGACTAAGGCCTCCCCAAAAGGTGTAGTCAGACTTGGATTATGTGCAACCAGCTTTTCAAAAGAGAAGCACTTGATGATGGCTCTCTTCCCTCCTACCCTCTTCCTGGGTGTCTTACACTCCCAGGTGAAACGCATCATCCCTCTGTAGATTTTACAGCTCCAGTTTCTGAGGGGGAAAATTTGAAGGGGAGTTTCTAGGTCTGAATTACTGAGGAAAAAAATACCTGTTTAGGAGAGGAGGACTTTTTGTATCTCTTTTTCTAGTAGGAAAATGTTCTTTATACTTACAATGAGGGGAATTTCCCACCTAGCTGCTTTGTTTTCAGCTTGGATGTTCTTTTGTCTCCTTACTGGCAGACACAGCCTCTGGCAAGGGAGAAACTGCTGTTTCTCCAGCCCCTCTGAAGTTCTTCCTCACCTCTCAGAATACCAAACATATCTGATAGCTCAGACTTAACTGTAAGATGCCAATCAGGCAGTTTGTCCTCAGGCATGGGAAAAGGCCCTGAATTATGAAATCTTCAGTTATTCTGCAGCCAAAATTTGTGGATTCTCGCAGTGCTGCGGTGACCCCTAGGTGAAAAGTGTCCTCCTGGCAGTGGTCAGGAGAGCATAGCAAGCCACTGCTGGTGCTTTCCAGGCAGTGCATTTGCTCTCTGTAGCCCCTCTCCCCACTCTCTTTTAGAAGGATCTGGTTTTTAGGCACTCTTGCTGTATCTTCCTAACTCCAAAAATAGATGTCTCTGTCTAATTATACTTAATGCTTCTGGGTGCATAATTGCAGAAGCCAGGGGAGAGTGCAGTGTTTTGCTTCCTCATCTTTCTTATCCAGGACTTCATTAATGACAGCTGATTGTCCCATCACCATGTCCCGTGCATGCATGATTTACAGTCTCATCACAAATTGATCAACTTTTTCCTGCTCCTTTCCAGCTTCCTTGTGTTAACCATGGATAGATGATGGTGGCTGAGGCAGACATGGGAACAGGAGCAGCATGTCCTGCAGCTCCCTCTCCTGTGCCTGCCCCTTGAGACACATAATCATCTGCTAAAGCTGGGAGACTTGCTGGGCAAGGCGCTGGGTGGGCAGCAATTATACTTGCCCTGGTGCCTGCCTGCACACCTCCTGGAGGCACTCTTGCCACAGGGCCATTTCACAAGGCGTCCTTGAAGCCGTGAACCTCTTCTTTTCTTCTTGGATCAACCTCAAAGGGCATTTTACTTCCTTGCTTCCTAGCACAGAACTTGTGTGGGCACAATGGCATTTCCAACCCTCTGCCGTAAGTCTCGGAGGGACTTTTCAGTTGCTCAAATCCTCAGATAAAATATTCTGGGGAAACTCTGCTACATGTTTTCCCAGTCTCTGAGACGTGTGATGTGATTTTTGGGGTTGTTCCGTGCAGAGCCAGGAGTTGGACTCTGATCTTTGTGCATCCCTTTCAACTCAGGATATTGTGTGATTCTATGAGGTGGCTACTTTCAGAGACAGGGAAGGGCACAGGAAAGATTGCTTACCCAGCCTGGCTGTTCTTGCATGCATCCTGTGCTGAAGAAAAGAAAAAAATTAGCTGCTGGGTGTTGTCATGGTGTTGCCTCCTGCCTCCTGTTTCACTTTGCTCTGCGTGGGCAGATGTCACCTGTTTTCTTTCTAAGGTGACTGTCAGCAGTGTTGTGAGTCTCAGCTAATGCAGGAGACCCTAACGAGTGACACCTGATGTAAAACCAGTCCCCTGCAGCACTGCACCTGCCTGGGAAGCTGCATCTTAGACAGATTTTGCTTTACTGCTTCTGCCCATCACAAGCCCAAGTATTAAAAACTAGAGCTTTTGATTGAAACCTGCCAGAAATTCTTCTGGCAGTCACTTCTCAGTGACTGCCCAAGCCCTCCCTGGAGACAGATCTCCATCCAGTGTGGATGGAGGTTTGCAGAGGGGATCTGCAGAGGTCAGATGTACCTATCTGCTTCCCATGGAGCATTTCTCCCTGCACAGGGTCTCGAGCTGGGCAAAAATATTGCTGTTGCAGGAGATTTCTATTTGGTTGCCTATCCAAGGGCTCAGGGCAGCTTTTCTCTAAATAGTTAGCAAAGAGCACCTTTCCAGTTGTCTAGGGGGACATCCTAGCTGCTGCAGGATGGGCAAAGGGAGGACATCCCTGCGTGGCAGCAGAAAGGAAAGTTGGCTGGGCTGGGGCAGCAGCGAGGGCAGGGGAAGGTACTGTTGAGAAAGGAAGATGTTTGTGACCGTGCTTCATGCTGGGAGCCTGTGTGGAGGGTTATCATTTATCATCGGTCTTTAAGAGCTTGCTCTACATCCTTCCTTTGGGGAATCAGAGCCACTTTGTAATTCACCAATTTTGGCATTTATAGGATTTATTTTTCTGCCAAACTCTTGTAGGAAGGGGGAATCTGGGGCAGGTAGGTAGCTTTAGGAAGCATAAACCTCTTGAACTGAAAACAAGTTCTCTTTATCTCCTGTTCTAAATCTCTTACTTCTCCAATGACCTCTCTGACAGATCCCCAGGAAGCAAAATAAACATGGGGTTTGGACTGGTTTATTCTGCAGAACAACTACTTGCAAAATCAATGGTGTGTTGTTTTTCGTCTCCTTTGCTGAAGCCAGAAATAGGTCAGGCAGCAAACCAGCATTTCTGAGGCAGCCAGGAGTGACTGGTGTATGTAGGTGTGTTTCAGAGGTGGCCTCTCTCTGGGGTTAATGCTCTGCCTAAAATCCCCTCATCTCCCTTCTGCTAGGAGAAGGAGGAAGTGAATTGTCTGCAGCAGAGAAATGAAACCACTTAAGATTTCCTTGAACAAAGAGGGTAGGTTTTTCAATAGAAAATACATCTGGTACATCCTCCTACAAGGCAGTGTGTCCGTGACACTCAGCTCTGCTTGTTCGTGCCTGACGTCTGTGCTTGGGAGCCTCAGCCCTTCACTCAGCCCCCCTCTCATTAATGCTGTACCTTGCCTGCGGTTAGGCTGTGTAAGGCAGAAAATCTTCTTAATGGAAGTGAATAAAAGAGTCTTGCATTGTATGAAGCTATTCTGGATCACATATGGGGTTGTCAGGTCTATTCTAAGTCACGTTAAAGTTAATATGGTCACAGCAAGACAGCAATATTCACAGCATTTTAGGTCTACTCTTCAGTAAAGTTGTCCCACTTAATTTCCCTTGGAAAATCCTAGCCCTGGTGATTGGCTTTATTTTCTGCAGATCTTTCAGATCTTTGCTTGTCTCTTTTGACTGTCTGGCAGCATTTTCACTGACACAGGCTGTAACAAGCTGCTGCATGGGCTTTCACAAGCAGTCACTGCCTTGGAAAAAATAGGGGTCTTTGTTTTCCCATGTGCCATGTGTCCCCTGAGTGTGAAATCAACCCTTCAGAGCACACAGGGCATGAGGGTGACAGCCCACAGATCATTTCATATTGCTCTTAATTGTTGGGGCAGCAGAGGAACAGTAATTAGACACATGCAATGTTCTATTTCCTACCTATACTGTGGGGTTTTTAATATCAAACTGGCTTGCTTGAAAGGGTGAGTTCCTGGACCTCAAACCTGGAAGACACTGGGCAGCTGCCACTGACGTGCATGGGCTGACAGCTGCAAAAATGTCCCTCTCTCCACTTCAATTCATGTCAAATAGTGGAAGGAGCTTGAGGGTTTTCTCCACCCAAGGTCATAGGAAAGAATTTTATAAAAACAAACAAACCATCAGCCTGTTTTGGAAAATGCAAATGAGAAACCTGCTTTATCACAGCATCTGAATGGGAGCTGCTTGCAGAGGAAAGCTAAGCAAGTCAGAGATTGGAAATGGCTTTCCAGAGCTTTCACGCTGCTGCCACGTGGCTCTGTCACCAAGGACAGATGCTGTGACAGGCCCCTGAGAGTCCTTTCCTTGCCAGCTTCTTCACCAGCTCTTCAGAAGATACCAGAATAGCTCAGATAACACCTAGTGAGCTCGTGCTTCCTTCCACATGCAAGTCTCTTTCAACGTGTCCCATGTTGGCTCTGCAGCCTCTTGCACCCTAGTATGCAAATAGCTCCCTCCAGTTCAGAGAACACACAGCTAAGTTGAGCTTTCTCCAGTGTGACTTTGTAAATTCTCCTCTCTTTGAATTGTTGCATGACAGAGATCATGATCAAACACAGTGTCAGAGGGAAGCTCATTTGTTAGCTCCATTCATGTTTGGTGTGATCAGCGTAACATCACTTCCTCTCTGTGGAACCCATAGGCCGACTACATGCAAAGAAGAGAGCTTTTACCCATTCCTGTTGTTATTGACAGTCATTATAGCAGGCACAAGGAACAGGCAACAAGACTGAGATCCCATTGTGATACACAGTGCATGAACACTGAGTGTTACACTGGCCCTGCTTTGTATCAGGATCTAATTGTAGCCTGTCACAGTCAACAAACCATTTTTTTCTATAATGGAAACCACACTTGCTGTGTATTACACAGTATGCTAAAAGATATTGTGAGAGCAGAAGAAAAGAGCCCCTGACTTCTCATTTATGATGAATTTTGGTTAGTATGTATAATTTATCTATTCAATAAAGGGTAGTTATTCCCATATTGACCTACAGGATTTTAATAAAGGGTAACTGTGGCCTGACAACCTTCTTTAAACACCTACTTAAAAAGTAACAGATGTTAGGCTAGCATGAATAAAATTCTGTTAACAGGTTTGTTTTTTTTTTCATTTTGTGTACCTCCTTAGCCCACCCCAGCAGTGAAGGAGAGCTTCCATTTACATAATTATTAGAATTTCGATGATTAAAGTCCTTGCCCTGCCCAGCCTCAGTGTCTCGATGGTGTGTGATCTCCTCCTTTGCTGTTCTCTCAGTGCACACCTGATTGCCAGCATGCACAGGGCCCGGTTTTTCAGTCAGGGACTGTAAAACTAACACTGTTAACAAAGCCTGGAAAGGTGTGTGGGGTGAGAAACACATGATGGTGTTTCGTCCCTGGGCTTTGCCATGAAAACTTCTATACAAAGGGGTTTGCTCCTGTTTGTTGTTGCTAATTTGATATTTGTATCAGCACTGCAGTTTGTCCTTTATATCCTGGTGTTCTGCAGGGGGAACAAGAAAGGATGCTTCTTGTTTGTGAGCCTAAAGCCCAAGGAAAGAATCTGATGAGAAAGCTTTGATAACAGTGAAGTGGCTGGGGATGGGGGAAGGAAATGGGCAAATATTAGCAAGGAGGATATAGATGAGCATGGGAGTGCTCTGAAATGCCAAGATTTTGTGCGAGTTTGGAATTTGTTTGTTAACTGAATTAAGTGACTCTGAAGCACAAACACTTGGGCAAAAGCAGATCAGCAAAGAAGGCTCCGCATAACAGCAGCTTCCAGCAAAATCCAAACAACAAAAAACCCTGGGAGACCCAGACCTCATGTTCACCTTTCCTGTATTATCTGCAGCATCAGGGGACTCACTTGTAGCTTGATGCACCAAAGATTTGTGCTAGAGCTCCCTTGCTCAGACTGTGCTGCAAGGCAGGGTCAGTGATCAACCTGCTCTTCCCTTGGGACTTCATTTCTCTGAAGTCAAGGGGAGTCTGCATTACCATCAGCTTCACAGACTTTGGAGCAGGTTCTGAAGCTTGTCCTCAGCCAGCTGAACCCTACGCAAGTTCTAAAGCATAATATTTCACATTGGTTTCCTGTTTCCCAAGGCTGTGGACAGCTTTATGTGAAAGACAGAGCTCAGGGACCTGAGGCTGAGTCTGCTCCCAGAAGAGCAAAGGGGCTCAGAGCAGAGCCAGGGCTGCAGGAAGGGCAGCACTGGCTCCACATCCACCTGCCTGCCCCTCACCCTGTGCTAGACCCCGGTGGGGAGCTGGTAAACAAGGTCCTGTGATGCCTCTCACCTGAGTCAGAGCTAAGTGATTTCAGCAGCAGCAGCAGAGGTAGGAGCTTATCATCAGTGTCTCCTCAGGTGTCAACACCCAGAACAGAAGAAGGTGAGGGGATGATGCTGTTGGGCTGGTGTGGGCAAAATGTGGCAGACAGGGTATGTAAGCCGTGCTCTGTTCCATCCCCACAACTGCCCCTGGTCTACACTAGTTCCAGGTGAGCATTCCCTTCTCTCCCTGCTAGGGAACTGGTGCTAGCCTTTTACCTCTCCTGAGTTGGCTTTTAATTCATGTCTCACTGAGAACAAAAGAGTGATATGATGACATATCACTCCTAAGCATTGGCTATTGCTGTTTTCTATACAATTGTTTTTAAGGCAGTAATCATTTTATACAGAGCTAAATCCAGCTGAGTAGTGTTAAAAGGAAGACAGTATTTAATGCAAAAGCACAACCTCCGTAGAAAAGAGGGGGCAGGCTTACATTAGACATTAGGAAGAAATTCTTTACTGTGAAGGTGGTCAGACATTGGCACTGGTTGCCCAGAGAAGCTGTGGATGCCCCATCCCTGGAAGTGTTCAAGGCCAGGTTGGACAGGGCTTTGAGCAACATGGGCTTGAGCAAGGTGTCCCTGCCCATGGCAGGGGGGTTGGAACAAGATGATCTTTAAGGTCCCTTCCAACTCAAGTTGTGCTATGATTCTCTGAAAACAAAGACAGTGTAATGCAACAGACAGACAAGGGTTGTTCTAAATCAGCCTCTTTCCGCTCTGGCCCCATTGTCAGTCAAGATGCACAGGCTGTTCTCTGGCAAAACCAGGTGAAGTTAAACTGACTGAGAAGGATATGTGAATTTGACCATGTAGTGAGAATGACTTCATCCCTCTTGGATAGGCAGTGTGAAATGGGAGCTGAGGAGTGCACAGCTCTCACAAGGATAGCATTCGGAACACAGGTTGATGATTTAGGTGCTAATTGTTCTGGTCTTTAAAAGGAATGGCAGGACTGTTAGGAATCTAGTAGTCATTGCTCTAAGTCCTATCTGATTCAGCTTTGCTATCACTTGGAAGGGATGCTGGAGAACAGCATTTCCCAGGAAAGCTTGAAAGTTAGAAGGAGCCACTAAGGGAGCCTGTCCTATGAGGACAGGCTAAGAGAGTTGGGATTGTTCAGCCTGGAGAAGAGAAGGCCCTGTGGAGACCTCATTGTGGCCTTCTAGTACATAAAGGGGGCCTGTAAAGAAGGCTGGGAACAGACATTTTAGCAGGGCCTGTTGTGATAGAACAAGAGGTAATGGCTTTAAACTAAAAGAAGGCAGATTAAGACCCCATGATCTTGCCTCAGGTTTTGGTGGCAGTGAGATCTTTGTTCCATCCTGCAGCTTCTGCTTTGTTCAGGTCACTCTGGTGTCTGCTCCCTGTGACAGGTGAAGACCTTCAGTATGTTTAGCCCTAGTTTAATGCTTTCCTTGTAGCTATCTGATGAGCATTATTTACCTCTTGTGGGTGTACTTCACTGGTATATTTACATCAGTAGTACGGCTGTTCTGGAAATGGCTACTGTTTTTGCTGTTGGACGTAAAATACAAGAGCTACTGACCAAAAAAGCCCTTCTCCCCTTGCTCTGATTCTATCCTTTTGTGCTTTACAATTGCTGCAATATTTCTGTTATTTCAGATACATTTGAAAGTATAGTATTTTGGCACAGTTCAAATTGGAAGATTAATCCATCACTGGAAAACTCTGGCACGTTTTGCAGCCTGTGAAAACCTTTATGTGGATGTGCTTTGGGTCCCTGTCTCTGCATGAAGCTGGCTCCTGACACGCAAGTCCCTTCTCTGCAGCCCCAGGCTGCCAGGAGAGGGCAGGCAGCTGCCAGCAGCCCGCTGGAGGATGAGAAACCCTTCACACGCAGCTAAGAAATGTAAATCCGCAAAACAGATAAAAGCAGAAAAGCAGAATATCAAGTGACATTGCAGCACGTCCAATGCCTGCTCATCGAAATTACAGAAGCAGAAAAGTAACACAGATTTCCGGCATTTCCAGGAATGGACATGAACTAACAACCAATACCCAAATACCTGCCATGCTTAGGGATCTTTTAAAAAAATGGATTCAGCATCACAGCTTGAACCTCTCTTCACTTGTTTCTGAGTAATATTTCTTTGTTGGCTCCTGGAGATGACCTGCAGGCTCTCTAGGGTGCACAGACATCCAAAGACTGACAAAGAAAATGAGGTGGAGAATTATTTTTTTTCTCCTGACTTCTGAGATGAACAGGGGCAGGTGAGCCAGAACTTCTCGCAGGTGTCCGAGCAGACAGAGGGGTCGGGTTCTGCAGCCCTGGTATCGCTTCCTACAATCAGTCATGCTTCCCTTGCCCAGGTGCAGCCTGCCTGCTGCAGCAGAGATCTGGTAAAGACCCAGTGAGTCCTTCATGTCCCTGCTAGAGTTAAGGCTGTGGGGAGCAGTATGCTCAGCCCAGCAAGAGTTCTAAGTCCTGTTGCAGATTTTCTGTTTTCAGACTTGAGGCATGTTCTTATTAGGCTGATTTTTTAATCTACTCGAAGGTGTGATCGCAGTTGCAGATGAACACATGCACCTATTTGTGTACAGGCACTGTGAACACTGAGCCCCCAGACGTCAGGGTAGAGCTGCTGCAGATTCCTCTCGTGTGCCTTTGCAGCGAACCTCCGGTGGCCCTGTCTGCCTACCCCCGTATGTCTGCGTTAGCAGGGATCTGTTCATTGCATCCTGACATTTATATATTCAAGGAAAGACAGTTTTTGTCAAAACCTATCAGTGAATCTCCTTCTGAGGAACTAATACAGCAAATCCTACAAACTCAGTGTTTTCTTCTGTCTTTGACTTTCCATAGTTCAGTGGCTTATAATTACACACAGTGTGCTGCTACAGGGTTTTCTGTTTCACAGAGGATAGCTGCTAATAGCGCTTCAGTGTTTCCCCTTGCATGGCTTGGAATTTAATTAGAAATAAAGCTATAACCTTATATTAGAACAAGCTTGGTTAGCCAGCTAGATCCCCTACCTGCTGCAAGGCACTGACAGCCACCTGAGCACCTCCGGGTACGACGTCTTGCTGTGCCCACAGTTAGGATGAGAGTGCCTCTAGCCCCTGGCAGAGCTTTTGGGGGCTTGAAGTGACCTCAGAAACTGAGCAACATGTTGGTCCTTTGCAGCTGAGTCTTGTGTGCTCTGCTGCAGCCTGAGGCGAGCTCACTGTGTGATGAAAGAGGTGCATTGCCCCAAACAGGTATGATCCACTGCTCACCTGGAGTTACTGTCTCAGGACTTGTGCCACATTATGGGACTACAGGGTGTTCAGGTGGCAGAGCAGAGCAAGTTCTCCTGTATCTGCCTGCCAAAGATAGTAGAGGAGTGGTGTTAAAGGCAGAGATGCGTCACAGGAAATTGGGCTTCTCACTCTTACATCTCTCCTCTCGTGAAGACCTGAGTGAAAAGAGTGTAGTGTGCTGCAAGCTGTGAAGGACATCTGATGTGAATTACTGGCCACAGAGCAAGGAAAGGGGTTTGACAGGTGTCCAGAGTGGGACCCTGGTTGTGGGGTATACTAAATTTTTCTGCTGCCCTGTAGGTAGGTGGGTGTGTGCTTGTTACCAAGTCCAAACCTAAACAAGTCATCAAATGCCCTGGTTATGTGTAGAGAGTGGGAGGCAGAAGAAATTAGATGGGTTTTAGGATGCAGCAGGGCTTTTTAGGATGCACCATTAGAGAGTGGGTTTTTAGGAGCAACATTGGAAACTGAGGATCTGGCGGAGTGAGTGAGCAAGAGTGTTGTGCAAATCTACTTAACAATACAAAATAATAATGCTAAGACATTGTTTCAGTGCTTTGTGATAGAAAAAATCATTAGCTTACAGCACAAACAAATGAAAGATCACGGATGATTAAAATTGTAATTAAAGCACGGCAATGATACTGGCACCACAGACATCTCTGCAGACTATCTGAACAGTGCATTAAATAAAGTCAATCATTTCTTCATAATAATGGTATTTACAGTAACACAATAGGAATGCTAGGCATTTCACTGCAGGCAGCCTGGTGTTTAAAAATATACTTAAAGCATTAATATCCAGAAAGAATAAGTCTGTGCTGAAAAAATGGTTAACACTACAGTTCAGTTTTCAGATGCCAGGCTTTAGTATAATAATCAGTAGCAAAGGAAATTAAAATGAGGGAGGACGTTGAACAAGGGCTTTAAAGAGAGGATTTGCTATAGAGAGTTTAGAGCAGGATGATTTTGATTATGTTACTGTACTAGATAAAAGGAAGCTGGGGGATTCATAATTGTTAACGTTGCTAATCCACAAAAAAGAATTTAAAGATAAGATGATAGAATATTATTAGCAACTTCAGGCAAAGGTTTCTTATTTCTGGTCATTATTAGTCACCTTCTTTGGATCTAATTAAAAAAAAATCCAACAAGACATAGCTCAGTTTCTGCACACATTAGGAAAGGAAAGCTGAGAACTTCTTTTGCTGTCAAGGGCTAAACTCTCTTCTAACTGGATGACTTTTTGTGTATGTGTGAAAAAGGAGGCTTCAAAATTGGGCTACAAATGTGTTAGTAGCCCCCGGAAACTTTAATAGGTACTAGAAAAGAACCAGTGCCATGCCACGTACTGAGATATTGTGAGGAGATAATCAGGTGCTCCATTTCCCTTCCCTCTTTTGAGGATAAACAGGAGACACTGAAAGATACAAAAATCAAGAAGGGTTAAACCAACTAAAGGAATGCTTAAAATTTATCTGTGTAAATCCTTGCCAATAAATACTACTTTATTTAAGGGGTTGGAACAGTACAGGAGAGAGCATAAAGTGAAGTTCTCAGTTGTTGCCCTTGAATGGCACCAGCCCCATGTGTGTTTGCCTCTTCTCTATTTAAGAATTGCCTCTTCTGTTTGGTATTTTTCTAGAAGAACCTGTACCTTTTCTGTTTTGTTTTTTTGCTACTGCTTACTTACAATTTTGGGTTGTTAGTCTGCTCTGTGATGAGAGATCCCTTACTCCATCCAGTTACCTGATAGAAAAAACAAACACAACCCAACAGATTAAATTTTTAGATTTTTCATCTGCTTTTCATTCACAGGTATAGATCCAACTGATAGCGAGGCTGAGCTAGCAGAGCTTCATTGTTTGTTTGGCAAAACCTTGTCTCTGCTGTTCCAGTCTGCTGGGGCTCTTCCTGCTTTCCATGCTGGTCTCTGGGAGAGCCTCAGCACACAACCAAGACCACTGCAGGGCAGGGATGTGGAGTCAGCAGCCTCTTCCAAAAAAGTACCAGGGCCCCCCGAGGCTGATCCACACAACAGATGTGGAGCAATGCTGGGATCAGCCCACCTAGTCGGTTCCAGGAATAAATTCACCACAGTGGGTACTACCCATCTCTCAGCAGCAAGGCACAGAGTGAAGGAGCTGCTTTGCAGTGAGCCCTATCCAACAGTGCCATCAGTCAGCATGTCTGTGATACCCCATACAGAGGGAACAAGTGCTTTTTTTGACACCACAGGAAGGCTAAACTTCTTGATTTTGGGTGTATCAAACGTTGCTTTGGGCAGGTGGAGGGGCCAGGTGTTGATCTGCACTATACCAGTGGAATGTTGATTATGGTTGAGTCACTCCAAGCCAGAATGGCAGGAACAGACCAGGAACTGGTGAGGTTTTGGCCATGTTTTCAGGCATGTCTACTGGAAAATATAAACAAAGCCACAACTAGTAGGCTCTTTGTCTTGCATGACAAGTTATCAGAAAAATACTGGACAAGAAAAAGACAAGGACAAGGGACCTTAAGGAGATTCCTTACTGCCTATGTTTTGCTTGTGCCTTCAGAAGGCAGGCCTTCCTTGGGGAAAAGAAAAAATGCATTATAGAATTCAGCCGGTTTTGATACCCTTGAAATCTTTTACTTGGATTTTTTTAAAGACTAAAGTGATGGAAAAAAACAGGTATGGTGGTGTACACAGAAAATGGGGAAGATGCACTGTTTGGAGAGTGCTGTTCTCTATAGAGTAGCAGTGAAAGAAAATACAGGCAGGAAGAATCCTCAATTAAGATAGTATAAGGAAGCAAATATTTGAGGAACCAGTAAATCAACTAGATAAGAGCAGAATAAATGTAATTCAAAGACCAATTTCTTGTTGTAGTATGTTGCAAACATCAGAGCACAGCACTGCATTTGATGATGGGCTATACAGCACAAAGTTGGAAGAGAGGCAGTAGCTCTCTCTAAAGCTCACTGAAAGATAAATAAATCACAAAGGTTATTGTATCATACTGTCAGTGAGGTTTTTAATAAGTAGGTGCAATTATTTTAGGCATGAAGAAAATATAAAAAATATCTGCCCCCAAGGGCTGTTATTTTATCAACAAATATGCTGGCAGAGAAAGTCAAGCAGACATAAATATAATAGGATGGAAAACTATGTGCTGGGTAAAAGGTGTTTGCAATCCTGTTAGATGTGCCCAGTACAAAGAAGCACATCCCAGTGGAAGACTTTCATGGAAAAGGGGAAAAAAACCCAAGTTTTACATATGGCAATGAAAATGGGATACAAGGCATAAAACCAGGCACCAATAAATTCACACAAAATGTCAGACTTACTTGGCAATAGAAATATCCTTGGGATGATCTCTTAAGTTGATCAGTGCTGGGACAGGAGTCCCACTTGCAGACTGAGGGCCAGTTTAGAAAGCCTTTGCTCTTACTGGCGAGCATTTAATGCTCATCTGGGGTGACTAAAGGCTCCATCACTTCAATTTCAGACCACGACTGATGATTCAAAATGAATTTTTCACAAGTAATGTCTTCCTGAATAAGGACTGGAGTATTAGAAGCATTAGAAACTTTCCCTGTCAGCAATATGAGTACCAATAGAGGGGTAGTGGGTTAGCAAAGGAAAAATAACATTTATTTATCTGTTACAGAAAGTAAACTTAAAGCAACGGCAAAATGTCTAAAGCAAAGATGGTTAAATGTGTCAGATCAAGCTCTTACACTCAGATTCAAATGGTATAGGTAAGTGTGGGGGTAAATTACATGTGTGACTTGAATTTTAAAGTAGCCCTAGAGACTTAGGAACATGCCAGCCAAGTGCAGTCTAATGGAACACAGTAGAGGGCGGTCCATGCATCTGATTTACAGGGTGTACAGCAATTCCCAGTCTCACACCAAGCTTGTTCTCAACCTGTCAATGAAAACCCTTAATTCTCTTGGTTATCACAGTTCTCTGTCTTTGTACTTATTCCAGTTAGGTTTTAATTTGCAATTTTTAAAACCTGAGCATTGCATCTGGAGGGAGGAGATTTGTGGAGGCTTTTTTATTTTTATTTTTTTTTTAAGTTCTTGGGAGAGCAGTGCTAAGCTCTGTAGCTCTGTACTGAGGGTGCCACCACTGCCCACACCTGGACCAAACATTGCTGTTAATGTTGTTCAGGGCTAGTTTGCAGAGCCTGGCAGCAGCAGGCTTTTAAGCATGTGAGTTGAGCATACTCACAGTTTGAGGAAAAAAACCCTCCTCTGTCTATTCCTCAGAGAAGAAAACCAGCATGGTTACTGTAGTAACCATGATCTTATCTGCCAGCAGACACAGACTTCTGGACAGTCAGTACTGCAGTGGGGAAGTGCTGCACATGCATGACTGTAGCAAATAGGGCTTGGATAACATTTTCTAAGTCATCTAGGCTACCCCTTTGTCCCAGGGCAGGACTGGGTTTGCCTTCACCAGGCAGGTTCTTGTCTAACTTGTTTTTTTTTAAATCTCCAGTGATAAGGAAGGGAATGTTTTTCCTTATCACAGCTGTTGCCTGTTTCATTGCCCGTGGTGTGAAATGGATGGCATTTACATACAATTCTTATATTCACTGGTGTAATTGTAGCTCTTGTCTCTGATTGTTTAACAGATTGAACTAACGACCAGCCATTTGTGTAGTGAACTTTGTCCTCTTCCTTTAAAATTCTGGGAATTGGAATATGACCTGGAGGTGGTGAAGAGCAGAGCTGTCCTCTGACTTTCATGGCTGGAGAGCACCCAGGCAGATTCAGAATCAGCCTTTTTCTCTCTAGTCTATTGGACTGTATTCCTGATTTATAGAATTTATTCTCTCCAAAGCCTGAAG
Source organism: Neopelma chrysocephalum (assembly GCF_003984885.1). Taxonomy (NCBI): domain Eukaryota; kingdom Metazoa; phylum Chordata; class Aves; order Passeriformes; family Pipridae; genus Neopelma; species Neopelma chrysocephalum. The sequence continues at coordinate 3,721,046 of NW_020897703.1, forward strand.
GTAGTATCAAATTGTTCTTCTTTGTGACTCAGTTCCTTCCTTTTGGATTTTAAATATGCTGTCATCAGTAAATAGTAAATCCAGGATAACAGCCGGGTTGTGAGAATATCTAGGTCTTCAGGAAGAAAGAAATCTCTACCTAAGTATTGCTGGCCAGGTGTAACATGTTTATCAGATTAAAGTCAGAGGCCATAATGTCAAAAGAAGAAAAGCAAATGGTTGTCTTAACGGAGTTGATACCAGCAGCATGAATGATTCACTCACTTGTTCCAACAGTTAAGCTTTCCTTTACTAGCACACTTTATTTTCAGCTAAGACAGTCCCCAGTCCATCACTCTGGTTGGAGTTGGATGGACAAGGAGGTTGGATGCAGATGCCACCCTACTGCATCCTGCAGCAGGACTGAGACAAGGACATTATTTAGCTGCTTCATAGTGCTTTTTTATCTTATAATTTGCTCCATTCAGGTGGTTATAAATGTTCACAGACCCTGAGCCTTTATTATATTGATAAAAAGTATGGAAAGGTTTTTTTTAAATTTCTTTAGCTCTTAAAGTTCTTTGGTCTTGCCGACTTCCACTCGGGTTTTTCCCAGGTAAGGTCTGTTGTGTTTGTTTTGCCTGGGCTGTGTTTTTGTTTCTTGAAGAACCAGTATAAAGTTTAAAGTGATGTGTGAACTTGTCCACTTGATCATAACACTTGTCTCTCCCCTGTCTTCTGCTCTGCTCCCTCTGCTTGGCTCTAGTTTCTGGACAGAAATGAGATCAGCCTCAAGGCTTGGTTCTTGAGCAACCTCCATGCTGAGCTTAAGGACTTTAATGGTTGCATGGATACTACTAAGAGCCCTAGCCCCCAGAAACTCTGCTTCTTTTCCCATACTGCCTATTTCTCTAGTCCTTACTGAAATTTTATGTCAGAAGCTAAGCTAATTCCTTTTTGAAGATGTGGAAATTTAATGATTGATCGTTGAGGGTAACTGAGTTTCTTCATGGACCCGTTTCCACTGGCAAAACCAAAAGCCATTTAACACCTAGGGCTTGCAGGCAGTGCTTGGAAGGGCCCAAAAATGATGGAAGCACCATCAGAAAGCACTGAAATGAAAGGCACTCATGAAAAGGCAGGTAGGGAAAACAGCTGAAGCTGTCATCCTTCAGAGGAGGGAGATTCCTAGGCCTCTGCAATGGAGAGGAAGGGATGGGTGTGGGAGAGAGGCAGGAGGTAAGGCCCAGGTCAGGCACCACAGTCCTAAAACAGCAGCCTTGACAAGGAAGTCCAAAACCAGGAAAGATGTTTGAGTTCAAAGCCCTTCAGCCTCGCACCAGACACCCCAGCAGGGTAGCCCTGTTATGCCTCTGCGCAGTTGGGAAAGACAGTCCTCTTCCCAAGGGAAAGAGTGGCCAGCCTTGACCAGCTGAAGCCTCTGCTCATGCTGTGGTGGGCCCTTTGCAAGGAGAGATCCCACCTGTGGATCTGAATCCCGTTTCGCTGCGTGATGTGATCACTGGGCTTAATTTAAGTTTTGACTGGTTGAGATTTGAGTGATTTGATCAGTACAATTCTCCAGAGACAAAAAAGAAAAAGCCATTATTTCCACTTCCTGATACATTTGACTTCGATAAAACAATGGATTAGTTATCACTAAGGTAAAGGCATCAGCTGACCACTGGTTTTGGCTGGAGTACTGTGTGTTTAAATGATAGCAGGGTTATGTGAGCACACAGCACCTTTTTGTTAAAGGTGCCTCCTACTTAATGAAGTGTTACATAAAAACTAAATTGTCCCCAGATAGTTTTAGTCCAGAGTATTTGGGTAATACACAGAGCAACAGCTTATTAAACTGGAAGAAGCTAACAGAAGTAATAATGATGAAAGGGATCCTTGATTCAAAATGCTATTGTGTGCCTTAGAACATTGACATTTGTGTCAATACCGTATTAGTGGTAATCAAATTTCTCATTGTCTGCTGCAATGTAACCAACTCCTTGGGTACAAAACTCCATTAATCATGGATGTGTGCTCTCTGTGTCTGTGACGGTGGGAAGATAAATTAGGTGGCATGCTGCAGATCTGCTGAAAGAGACGAGGGCATGCATTGAGTATAGAAGGAGAAGGATAAGCAAAATCTACTCCTAGATCTTTTTCCTTGACATTTTCCCCTTGCCGAGCCAAAGAACGGTTCAGAGATTGTTGTTTTACTCGCTATTCTGCATAATTTTGTATCATAGTTTTCGTTTCAGAGCAAATGAAAGCATATTTCTGTGCTTAAGGCAACAGAAATGGGGGTGGTATTTCTGTAACTGCAAATTGTACAGGCATTGTCACCATCTTAAAATGGGAGTAATATTACTACCTGTCATAGTAGTCTTGGTCCTGATAGAGACTGCAATGCTGTCGGCAGGCTCTGGAGACCTAAGTCTGCCGTAGCTCTGCCACAGACCTCTTGCTTGATGTTGGCAGGTCACTATTTCACTTTACCTCGTTTCCCCTACTGTTGCTGCAGGTAACAGTACCCCTGCATCCAGAAGGGACAGCATGAATAACACCTTGTTAATGTTCATGAGATAGATCCAGAAAAAGAACTTGGGGGTGTGTTTTTTTTATTTCTGAAGCCATACGAGATGAGGATGTGCTGCACATGGCAGGTGCCAGCTGGCTGGCTGGGGGTCTTAAAGGCTCTGCACCCTGTCTCTGGCTTTCTCATCATGGCTCTGTATATCTTTGGAAAGGCCACTTGCTGTGTGTGCAGTCACATAAGAGTAGCCCTGCTATGCCTCTGCCCAGCTGGGAAGGATGGTCCTATTCCCTAGGAAAGGGATGGCCAGGGAACACAAGCCTTGACCGGCTGCAGCCTTGACCCACGCTATGGGGGGCCCTTTGCAAGGAGTGATCCCACCTGTGGATCAGGTGTGCACTGCTGTGCATGCAGTCAGCAGGCTGCTCTCTAAACAGACATGCAGTTTTTCTGCAGCCAGGATTACAGGCATGGGGAAACTTGCCTTCACAGACCTTTCCCCCCATTAATGCCCCTGTCATTCTCTAGAACCTGTTCTTATCCCAACGATTTGTTTCCATACAGTTTGCCTGTGCTTCAGTCCCTCATGTTATGTGGGTTACCTGAAGGGGCTTCATGTTGGAGGAGGTGATTTCAGGTACTAGACCATTTCAATGGGTGGGGGTTACATGAGGGATCCATTTCACCTAGGAGTGATCATACTTTCCATACCTTCAGTTGCAAAGTGATGACAGTATTTCTTACTTTCTAACAAGTGGCTCTTGGTAATAGAAATGCCAAGTGTTACTGCAGTGTACAGTGTGCTGGGGCTCTGCTCTGTAAGGCAGTTTTGAAATCTTTGGTTGTCCATAGCAACCTGCAGGCACTGAAATATCAGCTTGCACATATGTGGGGGTTTGAAACGCTGCTGTGGCTGGAGGCTCCTAGGAAAAGGCTCTCTGCTTTATCCCTGTGTGGACTTTCTCCTCATTGCCCCTACCCACCCCACAGAGGTTGTAGCTCCTGCCAGCACAGCAGGTTTTACCAGGCTGCAGGTCCTCCCTGGGAGCTGTGCATTGTGCGTGGCCAGAGAGAAACCGGTACCAAGGCAACGTGTGCAGGGCAGTCCCAACCAGTGGCAGCCCCCGTGTTGCAAAGACACCAGTGCTCTGATGTCCACCACTACAGAGCATGTGACAGAGCTGGAGCCACCACAGAGGACCACTGAGTTCACTGGTGATTGATGTATTGTAAAAGGCAGACTTGTTTGTAGTTTAAATTAGGAAAGAGAGACCAGAGCCACTTCATCTCACACTCTCAGGCTGTGGTCTGGGCAAAACTCCCTGTGCCCCAACTAGCAGGAGGCAGGGCAGCATCCCAGGCTGTAGCCAAGTCATTGGTCCAAAGTAGTGGCCGTGTGACATGACTCAACATTACAGTGTTCTCCCTTTGCTGGAAATGTCTCAGATTTAACGGATTGGATCCCCCTGCACCTGTTGGTGACCTTGTCAAAGGATACACTCCTCCTGTGCTTTGGAAAACCCTTGTGCCAGCCAGCTAGTGCACACTTTGTCCTAGTGCAGGGTGTTGCGACAGCCCTGAAAGGGTCACTGCTACGTGTGCTTTGCCACTACCTGTCACTGCTTAATATTCCTCTCTGCTGGGAGCCAGAGCCTGGACCAACTGCTCAGCTTCACCAAGCAACTTTTGCAATATTAGAGTATGAAGACGTTTTCAGCAGCTTCTGTGCTTTTGGCAGCACCCAGTCCCTGCTGTAATTAGGCTTGGGTGTCCTCCAAAATGGCAAAAACTTCAAAGGCCCCAAGCCTAACCTTAGGGGAATGTAGGTGGGGCTGTGATCTCCAGGGAACGTCATCCTGGGAGTCTTTCAGCTCCAGTGGCCAGTTTACATACTCGAGACCTGACACAGCAAAAGAGAGACTTACAGTTTGATGGCTTCAGTCTTTTAATCCCTATTTCTACCAGCAATCCTTTTTCTACAAGTAGGCCCTACTTGTGTAAGTGGTTATCTTGGCTTCAGTGGAGTGTCTTTGACCTGGCTGTACTTAATGTAAACTAAGACTACCTTTGGCATCTGTGGAATCCTAAAAAACTAAAACAGCAGGACACAATTGAGGGTATTGGGCTTTACAGACCCAGGAGGTCACACTGAAGTTTACATTTACTGCTGGCAATTTCAGAGGTTCACTAGCACAGCCACAGCAGATGAATTTCCCTTCTAACTGCAGAATAAACACTGCACGTGGGGTAAATATTAAAGGAATTACTATAACAGGAAAGGAAAGGGAGGAGGGCTTCTTTGTCAAACAAAAAGGATGTCTGTTTACCTGCTGTCCCCAAGTAGCAGGCACTGCTCATTGGACTGTTTTGGAAGTCAAGAGATAAAGCCTTAAAAAGGGACAGCCAACGCACAAAGAAGAGAAGCGCTTTTACAGCTTTTCAAGTTTCGGGTAATTGTGGCCATTGCTGATTTTCATACCATGATGGCTTAACAGTTCTGTGCCTGTGATTGTGCAGCCCAATTCACATGGGAAATGCTTCTTGGAGCCTAATAAGCACTAAGGCGCACATCCTGCGTGCTGCCATGGCAACGGCAGGATGCAGGAGGGCTGGGAGGGCTGGCTGCCAGGAGCTCCTGCACCTTGGCAAGAGAACTGCCCTTTGGATGTCCAAAATGGTTTCATTACCAGCCGTGGAAACTATCTGGTGTCTAGTGACTGATTCTTCAAATGAGTGATACCTCCCTAAGCCGAATGAACCCTTCGGTTGCTGGCTTTAGGTGTGTGCTGGTCCATCTAGCACAGCTGTGTAGTGGGGGAGAGACAGTGCAGGGCAGAGGCCGGCAGCGTTCCTGCAAAACTGTCAGTCCTGATGAGGAAGCCCAGGGAAGCTTCACTGATGGTGTTCAATGTCAGACTGTGTTTTGGGGTTTTGTTTTCACCCTGCTTTCCCAGTTATTGCTGATGCCTGACCCTTTCACTGCTGCCAGGGCACATGCAGGGCAGCCTTCATGCCTTGCTGACCTTCTCTGGACAGGGCTGAGCAGCTCTGGGCTTGTGGCAGGAGGGTTGCTAACAACAAATTTTGTCCCATGGCAAACCCTGATGCTTTGACACTTATTTTCCCCCAAGGGAGGGACAAAGACAGTCGTTTTCCTTGCTGAAAAAGATCATGACTCTGCTGAGGCTGTGGCAGTGTCCATGGGAACTGGGAGCTTGGATACCCCATGTTTTCAATTCTCCTCCATGACCAAGACTTCCAGCAGGGCAGCAACTCCTGTGCTGTGTCCTGGCCAAGGAAACCACATGAAGCCCTGTCTCCAGTAAGGGGGACAGTGGAATGGAAAATTAAATGGGGGAACATGGTCCATATAGGAGAATGGGGGCATAAAATAATTTAACTGTAGTTCCTATGAAGTACTCAAGCAAGTTGGGTAGGAACCTGTTAATGCCAAGCTGAACCAAAATCAATTGTTTGTTGGGTTTTTTCTTTTTTATTCCATTTAACAAACTGAAGCAGTCTGATTAAATTCCCAAAGACCTGAAACTGTTTTGCCATATCTTTATCATGCTTTCGTAAAAATTAGTATTTCCCACTCTTAGGTCTTGATATGAAAGCAAGTGTTTTGCACCAGCCACCACTGCTGATTTCAGTTGTTCGACTTAGCAATGGAGTTCCTGACTGTTACAACTGTTGCTACTGGGATGAGGGGAGTGATGGTTGATACAAAGCCTGGGGCTTTTTATAAAGCTCTTAAGCTGGTCTGTGATTTGCACACCATGCCAAATCCACCCCATGAACTCAGAGGGTGGCTATCAAAATGATGATCTGAGTGCGTTACACTTCCCTCTGCCGAGAAGTTGGGTAACCTGTACCTGAGGAGCTCTCCCAGAAAGAGCCTGCATTGTCTTAATGCCAGCATGGAGTGGCTTGTGTGACATATGCTCCACGTGAGTTCTCTGCACCCTCCACAGGTGCATCATTTGGCTGAAAACAGACAAGAATTATTGCTAATTACGTGTTGCTCTGCTACCTGTTAATTAAGGGGAGCCGCAAAGTTGAGATATGTGTTCTCTGGGGTAGTGACCACCTGACTCACTGAATGCAGAGGTGGAGGATAAAAATTTGATCAGAGAGAGAACTTGGAATGGCTAATACAACAGTGGTTGGTTGGGGTTTTTAAACCTTCTTCAGGATTTAATGATATTCATGTTCAGAAATATAGCAACATTGATTTGCAGAAATGTATGTAAATGTCACAGTTGCCACCGCTAGGGAAGTGAACACACTGCAGCAGGAAAAGCTATTTCTTTTTATCTGGCTGGAAAAGCAACCTAGTTGTGTTGGCACAGATGCATTTTGGAAAATGAAACAGCAGGGAAGGAAATGACACCATGGTTCTACAGGTGTGCAGAAAGGCCATCAGGAGGGAGCTCCCTTGCTCAGCAGGCTTCAGAGAAGGCTGAGGGGAACTGCAGCAGTGGCTCTCACTGCTGGAAATTCAGCTGGGTTTCCTGAGGGTGAGCAGTTGTGGCAGGGGCTGTGCTGAGAAGGTTTCTGACAGGCTAAACAAACCTCTTGATCTCAATGTTATTGCCCGATAGTCCTTGTGCATTGCAGAGGGGCAGGGATGGTCAGATGCACATCTCTGGCCATGATTTCACCATAGTATCTAGGCTGACAAATGTCACGGGGAGTTTTCTTAATATAACGTGTCCATTGCCGAGTTTCGTTATAGTTCCAATATAAGGTTGGCTTTCAAAACCAGAAAGGTACCATCCAGCTTCTAAAATTAACATCTGGTTAAAGCCTGGCTTAAATGAATGCTTTAAAAACTCTTGTTATATCATGAGATAAAAATGAGCCTGAATATGGAAAACCTGTACAAAAATATTTGTGATGTGTTTCACTATGTAACTTCCTTGGCATCTGATGATAATCAGGATCTAACTTACTTATGGGGTTAGTGAACCACGTTATTGAGGTGTTCATGTCTCTCAATTCTGCATCACAGCAGCTGAAGCTCAGTCATAAGAGAGCGATGACTAAATGACAACGAGCAGATGATGTGTCTCCTAATGATCCTATGGGAAGTAAGCAAGCTGGACTAAACAGGAGACTTCCTGTGGACACACAGATGTCCCAGTAAGTACTTTCTCAGTCAGATTCTGTGTGTGAGTTCCTCTGGGAGGGAGAGGCAGATTGACTTTACCTGTAAAATGCACTGAGGATATCACAGGAAAATATTTTGCATCAGGGAACGAAGTACTACTCCTACTTCTGTCAGTGGTGAGATCATTTTGATAGTTTGCTGTTTGCTTCCTTTGGAAAGAAATAGCAGACACTGCAACACAGTTGGGGAAATGTAGATTTTATTCCCAAATCTATCAAGTCCCAAACTGAGAAGGTACCCACTTGCCTTAATATCTCCTCATCTGTTAACCACATAAAATATCCATTAATTTACAATCATTTCAAGAGGTTACATTAATATAGCATTGATAACATGCTTGGATTCTATCCAACAGAAGATGCTAAACACGTATGAGATACTATTAATTTCATCAGTAATGAAATATCTGTAATACAAAGTAATTTTCTTGTGTGCTGATTTCAGTATAGTCTAGCTTGCTTGGAGAACTTAATGAAACTGTGGCATCAATAGATAATACAACTGCAAACCGAATAACCTGGAGGAGTTTTTGGTCCTCCAGCTACATGAATTTTTATCTAAATTTGCTTGTTAAACTTAATTCCAATAATTAATTACCATTTTGCAGAAAATATATATTTATTAAGTATTATCTAATATCACTGTGCAGCAAAGACAACCCTTCAAAAAGCTTTAAATACAACCTCAACAAGAAATATACTTGGCAGCACCAGTGTAAAAAAAACTGCACCATGGTAAAAAAAAACACAAAAAAGCTAGTCCATACAAGAACCAAATGTTTAGCCCTACTTTACATAGTAACAGGAAAGGAATGGAGTGACTTGCTACACAACATGAAGGCATTACCTGATACTGTACTATTATTAAAACCTTTTATCGGTCAAGGAGACCCAGCAGAACAGAAACCATAGTTATTTCATGGTAAGACTAGTTTTACAATAGTGCACCCAGTTGGCAAACCTCTTTAAATAAAAGCAATGAAAGCATCTGAAGCCTTGGGATAACCATTTTCCCAGCAGTGAGGAATCATGTTCCTCTTTCCTAAAATGAAGCTGCATTCACTGAGACATTGGATACAGATTGTTTTGTGTGTTTTTTTGTTTTTCTTTTTTTTAGCCTGGGTAAAATTCTCTTTGAGCACGTGGTGCTTCTCCACTGGCACTGCCTTCCCAGAGGAGCTCCTGGAGACCTAAATCAGGCCTCTAAAGGTTAACCTGCGGGAAGGCGGAGGATGCCGGGAGGGAATGATCACCCAGCTGGTCTGAGGCTGGTGACGTGGGCTGGTAACCTGAGAGCCTGTTGCACAGCTTCTGTGCCTGGAGTTGCTGTGGGATCAGAAGGAGCTGCCTGGCTCTGCCCTGGTTTATGCAATGCCCAGTCCCCTCGGCCACACTGCCCTCCTGAGTGGGAGCCTTTTGGCTGTGTCTGAATTCAATGTGCAGCGCCTGCTTCCCACTAACTCACTGACTGCATGGTGCTATTCTGCCCTGCCCTGCCTGGATTATTCGGGAATATCTGGGAACATGTGTTCCTGAACTGCCTGTTATCAGCAAGTCCAAGAGCTGGGAAGCCCTAGGAAGCTTTCACTGTACTCCATTTATTTTTCCATTCCCTCCCACACACCCTACCACTACACCAGGCAACAACACAGGATGCCGTAAATGGTTCCTAAAAACATGTCATCGCTGTCAGTAAGGCTTTTTAAATTCCTGTTTTAAAATATCCCAAACTACAATTTGGTTTCAAACAGTACCTTCACAGAGGTGCTTATCCCACAGGATGACTTGGAGAACCCATCTGATTTCAAATAAATTCATGGCTTTAAGAAGGAACAATTTCCTTTGTTATCCCATCTGGGCAGGCATGTTGTTGTTATATATGGTCAGAAAATGGAAGTGAAAACGCAAAAGCTGTGGTACAAAACCTCTTCTTGTTGCCATTGGCACTTGAAATGTGCTGCATCGTCAGGTTTGATGTTCTGAAAGAACATTTTTTTTATCTGCTGATCCTTTTTTGGCCCAGGTGGATGATTCTTAGGTTCTTTCCTGATGTCTTAAATAGCAGTGATAATGTGCAGCCTATGGAAAGCTGCAGCAACTGTTAGGTACTCATTAGTCACTGACACAAAGCTTTGTACATCAGAATCTATCTACAGGTGCCACAGGGAGAAGGCAAGAAAGAAAAATGTGTCATACTCTGAGGTAAACAGCTTTATTCCCTATTAGTCTGCCAGAGGCTGAATTAGTAATTTATGAAGCACTTTGCCACGATGAGATTTGTTTAGTCCACTTAGGATTTGTTTTTCACTGTTAACACAGAGCTAAACAACTGAGACTGTGTCTACATGCTCTTCTGCAGATAGGAGCTTGCTCCGTGCCTGGTGCCTGCCAGCTACAAGCCACATCACCGGCAGCATGGCAGTGTTGTTTGCACAGCATGGAGGGTAGGGCTAATATTCCCACAGTTACTCATCTCTGCACCCCCACTTTTCCACCAGGTGCTGTAGCTGCTTTTGATTTGTTAGCAGAATGGCAGGCTCGCTGTCTGCCAAACAGGAATGTAGTGGTCACACATGGAGCACTGCCTGGGAGGCCAGGGGGAGGGCTGGTAATGGCCCTGAGCAGGGTGGGGCTCATCGCATCTTCATCCAGCTCTGTGTCAGTGTGGACAAAACGTGGTTCTTCTGCCTAGGGAATACATCTGTGGGAAGATAGGTTTTTTCCCATTTTTAACACACCCTATTTCTTATTAAGATTTGAGAAAGGTAAAAGTCCATACTGTTAAGACCACCAACAAACTTTCAGGAAAAAGCAGACACTGCCACAGGAAAAAAAAAAAAAGGAATATAGAAAAGAAACACAAATCCCTATTACAAAAAGTAAATCCAAACCAAATTAAATTTTTAAAGCCTCCTTCCTGGACATAAATCCCCTATTTTTCTTTTGAAGGTCAGCATTAGATGATGCAAGACCAACACTGAACTTCCAGGCCATTAGCCTCTTTGGAGCCAGGCAGCAGACAGGGTGATGTGGTATGTCTGCATACCTCCTCCAGGCACCGAAGAGGAGGTGAGAAGCAAAACCCTTCCTACAGTGGAAGGAGTTATGAGATCCTTCTCATCTCCAAGGGAATGTGCTGCTGCCACAGGGGTGCCAGGGGACAAACTCATGGACTAGCCTGCAGGAATCACTCCTGACAGAGACAGGGCTGGCAAAAGGAGAAGGCATTTGAAAGCAAAGCCTTTTGAAATGTTGCCTCCCCCGACTAAAACCGATAGGAAAGGGCTGGCCTTGCTGGTATTTGAAGGGTTTCTGAGCCACTTCAGACAACTCCCTGGTGCCAAATGCCCTGTGCAGAGTCACATGTGTGCGAAACAAGTGACTCAGCTCACTGGGGAAGGCAGAGGTCTGTGCAGAGCTCGGTTTACCACTGGAACTGCCTTAGTCCTCCGACTGGAAGCGTTTGTCTCTGGCATCAGCCAACCAACCATGGCAACGGGGTTAGTTTAAGGGATCACTTCACATTTTTGTTTGCGTAAAGCTGGTATCTCTTTTCCCTATGTGAGCAGAAGTTACTGAACTGGTTTTCCTGTGAAGAGAGTGGGAGTTATTCTGGCGCAGCTGCAGAGGGAAAGTGTTAATCCCCCCATCTGCCCTTGCTAAACTTTCTAAGTAAAGATTAGTTTGATGAAGGAGCAAGGCTAGGAGGTCTGGTTTTTTGCTACAGCACTCGCTAGAGATCCAAGAAATGGCAATTGTTGAGTGGTAGTGGGCTTTAAGCCATCAAATCTTTGAGACTTGTGCACAGGAAAAGACAAGGAGGCACTAGCTCCTATGCTCTCCATCTGTGTGGGGCAAAGTTAGATCCAAAGTCCTCTGGTCCAAGCCCAGATTCACAGCTGAGTAGGAAAGTTACCCTAGAACTACCCCACATCAGGGATTTCATATAAGTCATCTGGCTGATGTGTGTGGGATTCATCACAAGAGGGAAGTGAAGAACTTCCATGAACACCTTGCAGGACTGTGTTCTCAGATGAAAACATCTGCTAAAGTGTGCAAAGCCCAGGAAGAAAAGGCTACATTAGTGCTGCAGGACATGCTTGTGGCTCCTCTGGAAAGAATAAGAATGCTGCACATTCTGATTGTTTACTTTGCTTACTTGCCTTTTATTTTTTTTCCCCTGTGGTATTTACAGTGCCCTGGTACTCATTCAGCTTTCTTAGCTAACAGGTGGGGAAGCAGACAGACCTGCCTGAAATCCTGGCATCAGACACTTGGCAGTCCTTCCTGCTTCAGGCATCTTTCAGGTACATTGCCCTGAGGCAGGGGGGAAGCAGACAGCTTGGATCTGTGTTCCTGTGCCAGGACAGGACCCCAACAGAGTGGGGGATTCCCTACTGCATCTGTCCCACTGACTTCTGCAGGAAGTTCCTCTCAAACTTGTGTGGCTTTCCCAGGAGTCATCCATATTCCCCTGGGGCTGAAAATGGTGTGCTCAAGAGATGCTGAAGGCACCAAACCACTGTCTTCTAGGGTCTCCAGACTGCCAGACTGCCTGCCAGCTTGCTAAACAGGCACTGAAGTGCCATTAGGGAGCTGAAGTGTCATCAATGTTAAGAAACAGCTGACTGAACCTGTAGCTTAATTTAGGAGCTCGTCAGACATATGGTAATGGCCTGGTAAGGCTTGGTTAAAGGTGGCATTTGCAGGCTTCTGTACATTTTTAATCTCTGTGTACAATACAATATTGCACATTAGCTTTTGCTCTTGTTGGCAGATTTCTTGTGGGAAGATCTATTTCGGGACTTCAGTAGCACTGAATACAGAGCAACTGACAGAAATAGGGAGTTTGGACCAATGTCTCTGCTGGCATAACTCCATTAGAGCCAGAGGGTGAAATCGCAACCCTGTTGAGATGCATGGGACTTCTGCCAGGGTTGCGACTGCTGAGAACTCTTTTAACAACTCAACCCTGATTTTGCTTTGGAATGAAACCTCCCTGTGGATCTTAGCCTAGGAACACTTGCATCTTTCACACAGAAGAAAAATGTTCTGCAGCAAGCAAATGAACTTGGAAATGATTTTAACTTCATCAGTGGAACCCTTGCAGCAGACATTCATTGCGGGCTAAATTTGGCTTGTGTGGTAAGACACTGACTGAGTGGTACATAGACATTCATCTCCCTCAGAGACGGAAAGGCTCCTGCTTTGGCTGCAGTCACAGTTTATTGGACGTGCTCCCTGTTACTCCCATGAACTGCACAAGCAAAGTTCTGGTGCTCTCAGTGTGACCCATTCATGCAGTCAGTGCTTATCAACAATTATTTTAAGACCAGGAACCGTAGATACTGACAACGTATCTCTCTCTTCTCTTTACATTGTATATTGCTGTTCTGGCTTCTGGGCTTCTTTTTATGCCTACCCATTGCTTCAGGGTATTTGTGAGTCTGCTGGAAGGTCTTGGGGCTGAAGACAGACCTGCATCAAAGCCCTTTACTGTGTAATACTGACTATACCCCCAGCAAGGTCAGAAAGCTGGTGCTCCTATCACCCACAGCTGTGCCTTGATAGCCTTATGGATCTGAGGTTAAAAATGAAGCAGGAAAAAAGGTGCTGGAAAACCAAAATAAATTAATAAGAATTCTGGTTTCTTTATAGATTATAAAGAAGCAGCGTGGGGAAAACTGTTTTGCTTTGCAGGTCACCTTCACAGCAAACAGGAATCATTCAATCACTGCTGGATAATACTAAGGGCACTCTCAGAGGTTGGCAATTGGAATGATTAAAAAAATATGAGCAAGATTTTAAGTGTCTCTTTGTGAAACAAACAGAGCAAAATTGTTCATCAGTGGTGGAATAGGTACTGTAAACATTGTCTTAAATGAATCTGGAAGGAATTTGTAAGAGAGAAGATGACCAGCTCTGTCTTCCCAGCACAGTCCCAGCCCCTCACAGAGGGCAGTTTGTGACCTTGCCTTCCTATTACACACATCAAGCTTCCTGGAGCTCTGTGTCTCTTTTTGCATTTGAGAAAACAGGAAATATTTCACAGCATCACAGAATCGATGGAATTGGCTGGTGAGCGAGCACAAGTTGCCAAGGATGGTGTCCAGTTGGGTTTTGAGTATCTCCATGCAGGAAGAGTCCACAACCTCTCTGGGCAACTGGTTCATTTTTGGGCACTCTCACAGTAAAAAAAAAAATTTTTTTTTTTGTGTTTGGGTGGAAATCTGATGTGTTTTCATTTGTGCTTCTTATCCTGTCAGGGAACTCTACTGAAAAGACTCTGCCTCCCTTCTGTTGCCTGTGCTTGGGATGGACCTTCCCAGTGCTTGGAGGAGGTGATCTCTGAAAGCCAGGCATCTTTTCTGGACACCTATGGTCTCCGGGACAATATCAAAAGCAGATTTCTTGGTAGAAGTCTGCTGTTCAAAACCAGAGTTGTGGTCCTGCCTTTTGCGCCACTCTCCTGTCTTAGGGTCCTGAACTCCACCATCTCACGGTCACTGCACCCAGTGCTGACCCTGCTTTCATATCCCCAACCAGTTCCTCCTTGATTCTGAGGTCCAGGCGAGCACCTTTGCTTATTAGCTCCTCGATCAACCATGCCTGGGAGCTGTCAGAGCGCTCTTGAACTCCCCTACGTTGCTTGGGCCCTGCTGTATCATCATTTCTAATTTAAACCTCTTCCTACCAGCTTTAAAATGAACCTTAGTATAAAATAAATCCACCTCCTTCTGTACTCACTGTCAGCCCCTGTGCTCCCTGCTGCAGGCCTGGGGCAGCATTTGCAGGTATACTGACTGCGAGGTGGCTTGGAAGCCCAGATCTGGTATCCTTTGCATGTCTCGAGCTGCTCTGTTACACTGGCACTTGTCTTCCTGGACAGATGTTCACCTGAAAGCATCTTATCAGTGACACATGGCTAGAAGCGTGTCCTTGGTGAAGTGTTTTTTAGTATTTTTTTTGCTTTTGAGCTAACCACCCTCATGACTTCCTCTCTGCCCGAGGCTTGTCATAAGGTGAATATTCTTTTTTTAACTGTTTTTTTTCCTTGCAAAATGAAGGGTTCTCCTCGAGTCTCCGATGAGATTTGCAGTAGGATCCACCTTCTTTTTTTCTCTTCTCCTACTAACTCAGAATGCAAGAGCTGGGACTAGTTGTGGAGGTTTTCCATAGGGTTGCTCTTCATGAGGCAGAGCTGAATATGGGCTATGGCTGTCTTGTCCCAGATATTCTAGTACAAAGAATCAGGTGTTTTGCAAAAGCCTGGTGAGTGATCCTACTGTGATCCTACAGGGTCCTACTGTGCTGAGAACACAGGATACAAAATTATTCTTTCCCAATGTCTCTAAATAATTGGGCCAGACAAAAGGTAGAACTGAAGGCAGAAAAAACACGTATCTATGGAAAAATGCTACCAGTTCTAAAGAATAAAGTACTTTTGTCCAACCTTTGTCACTCCTGGAGCTTGGTTGGAACTGCTTCCCACGTGACTAAATTAATGGCATTAATGTTGATCACTGAATACAGTTGATCACTGAAAATTTTAGTGTTACCAGATTAAGGCTATAGAGCCAGCCAGGAGACAGGCCCTCAAGGGAGTCTGTCATCCCCCTCATCTGCACTGACTCAAGGATTTGGGATAGAAGCGGATTAAACTCTTGGGGGCTTCAAGAAAGCTCTCCTGTGGCTCACGTCTCCTTCCTTTCAGATTCCTGCAATCAGTGTGTTTTATTCTGAGCCCCGACTGGCACCCAGCAAAGCTGCTCTGCTGCCTACAAAGAAACATTGCACAACATTTGTTGGGCCAGAGCTCCAGCGTGGCGGAACGCATGGCCAGGCATTTCACAACTGCTGTCATCTATGGATTTCTGCTTACAGAAATAGAAAGGGAAAGCCCAGCTAGCTAAGTTTGGCTCTGAAAAGGAGAAGCAGAGTGCACACACACAGCTCTGCTACTTTTCCTAAGGGGGGAGAGCTGAATTACAGAACCATCTGGACGTCTCGGGACCCTTCTGCCACATATATCATAAGGTGGCTTGTCCACCACCTCGATGGCTTTCCACGTGGAAAAGCTGCCCTTCCCTCATGTTTTACCCTGCCTATAGCCATGCACAAGAGAGTTACATGTCTCTTCAGGAGGCTGCTGGCAGAGTTCAGAATACTTTAGGCAGCCTTTTTAGTGCCCATCAGAATTTAAGCTCACGTTTTTAGCATAGAAAAGTTTAAAGCCGGGCACTGCATAACCCCCAGGCTTTCCCTACATCCCCTGAGATTTGGTCCTAGGAGCAGAATAATGTGGCATTGGGTCCCAGGGGCAGAATGAGATGGTGCAGCCCTGCCAAGTCCCGAGGTACCACAGCCCTCCCACAGCCTCTTCTGCTTGGGGAAGACCAACACCAGACTTCCTAGGAACAACAACAAATAACTCATAAATATTATAATTTTTTTTCTCAGTGAAGAAGGACGGGAACAGCTGGGAAATCACCCTCCAGGAAACCTTTGTGACGAGGCCCCTCTCGGTGTCACCGCCGGGGCTTAAAATGGCGCGGAAAGGCAGCGAACCGCTCCTCAACTCCCCTCTGCCGCAGCGGGCGCGGTCCGGGCGTCGCGGGGATGCTCCCCGAAGGGCAGGCAGTGGGTGAGCGAGGGGTGAGGTGCGGCCGGGATGCCCGGGCAGGGAGGGCGCGCTGAGGGCGCGCAGCCGATGAGCCGGACCAGGCTCGGCGGCGGCAGCGCCCTTAGAAGCAGAAGATGGCGGCGGCGCGCGGCCCAATCAGCGCGCGGCGCCGGCTCGTGCCCGCCCGTTACCCATTCCCGGCGCTCCGCGTGCCTCGGACGGTTCCATTCGCCGCAACCGCCCCCGCTCGGCCCCGGTGTGGTCGCGCCCGGCCGGTATAAAGGGGAGCGCGGCGCACGTGTGCGCCTCAGTGCCGGCGGGAGCGGGAGGAGGGGTGGTGTTTGTGCAGGTGGTGTCGGTGTGTAGAGGGAGCGGTGGGGGTCGGGCGTGCCGCACAGTCACCGCGCAGCCCCTCGGTGCTCGTGTCCCCGTCCCCTGTGAGGGTCGCCGGTGCCCCCCTGCCCGGCCCCGCGCTGCCGCCGCTCCCCCGCGGGATGCGGGCTCGGCCCGCCCCGCTAGCCCTCACCCCCGCGCCGGCCGCAGCATGAGCGCGGCGAGCGACACGTATTTCCTCATAAAAGACATAAAACCCGGACTGAAAAACTTAAATGTCATCTTTATTGTGCTGGAGATCGGTAAGTGGCGCCCGGCACGCCCCACCCCCGGGCCGCCCAGGCGTGTCACGGCGGGCGGGGGGGCCGGCGGCGCCGTGTCCCCCCCTGAGCCGCGCTTCTCCCCGCAGGGCGAGTCACCAAGACGAAGGACGGGCACGAGGTGAGGTCCTGCAAGGTGGCGGACAAGACGGGCAGCATCACCATCTGCGTGTGGGACGAGATCGGCGGCCTCATCCAGCCGGGGGACATCCTCCGCCTGACCAAAGGGTGCGTACGGGGCCGCCCCCGCCCGCCGGGCCGCGCAGCCCTTTGTCCCCCGCGGGGCTGCGGGCGGCTCGGCCGCCTCCCCGGGGCACGGGGGGCACGGCCCGCCCCCCTCGGACCGGCTCCCTGTTACCGAGCCAGCGCCCTGAGGTCACTCGCCAAATTAAACCCACCTTTTTCCAGGCCAGAACATGCCTAGCGTGAGCATATAGGCTAGAAGGGGCTTGGGTTTGTAAGGAGGTGGTGGTGGCGGCGAAGAGACTTTGTTTGGCTTTAAAAAAGCTCCTTAGGAAAAGATTTCTGGGGCGGGGGAAATGCAACAGTCGGTCCTGGTCTGTAAATCAAGCAGGGGAAGTCAAAAGCATTGGGTTTTTTTTCCACAGTCAGTTCTCTAGCAGTCGGCTCCTTAATGAAAGGAGGGGATGATTACATCTCCCATGCAGAAAAGTTGCTTTTCATTCCAATGAGTTTAATGAACATGGCAGGCAGAGAACAACCTTTTCAGTTTCACTGTAAAAATTCATGCTAAGGCTACACTGTAGGTTGTTAGTTTGGTTAGGTGCAAATAATTTCTCAGAGGTGATTTAATTTAAAAACCAAAAAACAACCCCCTCAAACTTATATTTATTAACTGTAAGAAAGAATACTAGAGTCAATCTGAAAATCCTTTTCCACGTCACTTAAACTGCCAGTAGCAAAATGATAGTCACTTTTATTTGAGTTCTTCATGTCAGTTAGCTTACACTTAGAAATCCATTACACTGATCGTTTGGCCTACAGCACTCTAGGAGATGGTGGAACTACAGTGTGTGTAAGGTCCTTTTAATTTGTTTTTATGAAAAAGCAGGTGAAAGGTTACTCAGTGAGTCTGCTAACTGAGCTGCTCTTAAGTTGTTCTTTTGAGTGTAATTCTTGGTCGTGGCCTGAAATTGTGTGACCCTTGCCACCAAAACTACAGCTGCTTCCTCCTATGCAAATGTCCTTTTACACGCAATGGGCTGACTCCTCAGCAGAGGTGGTTCTGGGGAAGGCTGCTTGCGTGGAGAGCACGTGGAGCTCAGGGATGGGTGGAACTAAACCAGAGCTCTGGGACAGCACAAAGCCCTGTGTGTAGATGACATTGAAACAAATTAAGAACAATGCTGTTCAACAGTGTTACTGTAATGTGCCCTGTGACTGGCTTACTGTAACTGCTCTGGTGTTTCTGTGCAACAATGGGAGAGTCATGGCATCCTTTAATGTAAAAAAGTGAGTTTGGCTTGTATGAATTAAATTTGAGCTGACAGCACGATTTCTAGTGGGTGGCAAAGTCATGCCTTCATTTACATGAATTGCATGTTCCCTTAGGACTGTGTAGGGAGTGAAATGGCAAAAGCTAAATACATTCCGGTTTGGCTCTCATCTTCAGAAAAATGCCCTCGTGCTGGTATATGGAGTTCTCCAAACACAATTTTGGACTTAAATAGGATCAAGTGAGTGATGTTGCCATTGCAAGGCAGGTAAATTTCAGCTCTGTAGGCTAATCTGACTCTTCAATGCAGGATGCCCACTGTTACAAGCAGAAAAGCTTATCCAGGCCCCATGTGTAAATGTGCCCTTTTCCTTTTTTTCTCTCCTTTTTTTTTTTCTTAAGCTGTAGATGCATTCCTCTTCAAAAGCACACTGTTGCTTAATTTTGTCACTGGCTGATTACCCTTTTTACAGGAAGCTTTTGCAGTTAATATTTCTAAATTTGAAGTTAGTGCTGGAGTTCAGTGCTTTATGGCCAGCTCTTTTTGAGACAAAAACAAGTGCTTGCATACATGGAATAACTTTGTGCTTGAGGTTGTTAGTCCCATAATTTGCTGGGTGTTGTATGTTTGACTTACATTTATTATTTGGTAGTCTTTTCCTTCGTGCTCTGCCACAAAACTGCCCAACTAGCAGGTTATTAAAGGTTAAGCATTGGGGGAATCTTTAAAATGAAGGGTAGCACTATGAAGTGAAGAACATTAATCCTGCTTCTGGATGGAAAAGTCCTGAGATAGTATCTCCAGTTATAGTGCCTATGCTTTCCTGCTGAAGTACAGAGCAGGTTATCACTGCGTTGGCAGTGCTGTCCTCTCCTGCCACCCTGACCCCTCCCTGGAGCCTCTTCAAGGCCCTGTGTGTGGCCGGATGGCTCCCAGTCCCAGCAGATAAGGCAAAGGGCAAGAGGAAGGTTTGTTATCTATGTTCCAGAGATAGACCTGGGGCATAAGGAAGTGGTGACTTGCCCAGATTATCTGTGACTCCCAAGAGTGCAATTGCTGAGGCTCCCTATTCCTTTGCTAGAAGACTCGTATTCCTTTTAGCTCCCTTGCACCATGCCCGGTTTCTGGTCTGTATTTTCCTTATTATCTACACCTATGTGATGCCCCTCACTGAAAGGAACAATTACACAGAAAGTTTTGCATGACTCACATTTCAGTGCTTGAAGTCAAAAATGACTATGAAGACTAAAGTGCACTCACACTGTCTTGTAAGGGAATGTTCCTGCAATCAAAATATTATTTCATTGTGTTTCTGTACATCAATTGGAACTTGATGGTCAAACTTCTGCCTTTAAAAAACCCCAGTCTGGTAAGGACCTGCACTGAAAACCTAAGCACTTCCATTATGTGCTTTCAGTAGCAGTAGCTGTTCTCCAGTGAACAAAGGTAATGCTTCCTGGCTCCTGCTGAAAGCAAAACTGAGAGTTGTCACTGAACGTAACACAGATACCACTTTTGGCAAACTGCCTTTCCTCTGCAGGGCCAATCATAAGGGTTGCTCCAGCCAACCAAAGAGCATCCAATCTCAAAATAATTGGCTGCTTTCCTGTAATTGCCAGAGGAGTCTGCTGAGCTGCTGATACCTTTTGCTAGAAGTAGTACATGGGGATCTATAAACTCTTAGTGTTGGTGTCCCTGGGAATTTTTTTAGTCCATTCATGCTGATAGGTAATGCTTGTTAGCTCCTGGAAGACAGCATGCTTTCAGTTCCTCTGTGAACTCATTCACTAAGAGACCACATCACTTCTCCTTTCTTTGGCCAGGTACGCATCTCTGTGGAAAGGATGTCTGACACTTTATACAGGACGAGGAGGAGAACTGCATAAAATTGGGGAGTAAGTATTGCGTGTTCATACTTTGTCTCCTCTCAGCAGAGTGTCACGGTAAGTATGAGATGTGGTGGCTCTTAGTAAATGGAAGTTAGGGCAGCGAAAGTGTGTTGTTGGTTGGTCATGGATAGGTACAGCACAAGGCAGCCCTGATACGAGTTTCCAGATGCCACTGTGGTAATGAGCCCCAACCCCCTCTAGACTGTAGATACGTTGAGGAAAAGTAGCCTCCCATCATTGGCACAGATCTGGCTATTACCTAGGAGGAGGAAATGTGTAAATAACAAGGGTCTGAATCTGCATTACTTACCTGGGCCTCAGCTTGATTAACAACTTCATTTTGGTGCAAGCCTTCTGTATGTGTATCATGCTTGAGAAACAGGCAGTGCAAAGAAGGAAGACCAAGATAACTCCAGTGAATCATATCTAAGCAGAAACAAGCCTCATTAAACCTGCTTTAAACTGCCCACAAACTGGGGCAACAGCTCCTGACTAAGAACAAACATGAGTAACATACTTGAGCAACAGAAAAAATAGCAACGTTTTCTAACGAGAACAGTACTTCCACTGTTGCACAAAGTTCTGTGGGAAACCTTATAGTCACCAGGGAAGGGGGCTCTGGGGTGGCCACATCTCTTCTTGTATGGTTCAGAAATGCCAGCATTCAGCTGGAGTTTGTGCAAGAGAACCTGTAGATTTTATTTGGTGTAAATCCATCACCTCAGAAATGTCATCCAGTTGGCTTACTCTCCAGCAGGCTGGAGTGATGTAAGTTCCTCATCTGGGTTGTGCCTCCCAGCAGCAGGTGGGAGCTCCACTTCTGCTTAACTGTGCTGTGTAATGATTCAAATCTCTCTTCCTCTCTGCCATAATTTCCATGTGGTGAGTTGATGGGCCTATTCCTCCAGAGTCCCCTTCCAGAGTGGAAAAGGATGCTTTGAATTTCATTCCCTGTGTTGGACTCCTCTGCTATTATTGTTAATGGGGCACTGCATAGCGTGGGAGCATGTGGGAGTGCTTAACTCTTTCCTAGACATGTAATGCAATCCCGGTCTGGGAGCAGGCTGGGTGACTCTGTGCCTCAGGTGACCTTGTGAGTGGGTTCTGGACAAGATTGTGCAGCTGGAAGAGAGGCAAAGGGAGCCCTTTCATCAGCTTTTGTTTTCCTTAGGCCAGTTTACCTCCTTGAGTAAAGGTATACTTGCCTCTGCTTGACTTCACACCAGGAATGATGTGACAGCCTCACCACAAGCGTATAAAGGGATCAAAGAGCCTTTTAATACCTATGGATGTTCTCTGACCAGTGGGTCTGGATTAATTACTTTTAGGTGATGGGATGTGTCAAGAACATATGCTCTTTGTATTGTGGAGTTGAGAACTCTGTTAAAAAATGGCTTTAGGACTTCCTCATAATCCTGATTTCTCCCCAGGTTTTGCATGGTATACTCAGAAGTGCCAAACTACAGCGAGCCCAACTCAGAACACGTCGGGCAGAACAAACTGGTATGTTAAACTTGTCTGAGGCTTCTGACATAAAGTGCTCTTTGTTCTGAATACTTCCCACTAGGCTGTGATCAGATGTGACTCTCCTGGAAAAATGAACTTAAAGTGATATATAGCTAAAAATGAGCCAATAATTAAAGTAGCAGATAAATTCTATGTGGAGCCACTGTAAGAACACAGGAAAGAAAACATCAGCCACTTTCTGTAAAAATGTGAATTTTCTCTCTCTGATCCCATGTCTTTTTTCTTTTTAATGTTTCTCCAAAGGCACAAGGTGAACAGAATAATATTTCTGCATCAAGTGGTATGGGTACTTGTACTTTTGGGCCACTGGGTAAGTTTTTTTCATTTTGTAGAAGTGAAAAGATGAGAAACACTTGAAGGGAATAGAAAGAAATTTATCTTACTAAGGGTTCTCCATTCTTGGGATAAAAGTGTGCTAGGCTCTAAAGTTATTCAAACTGGGGCCTGAATCTCAAGCATGTAAACAGGAACATTTCCTGATCATTGTTTTCAGGACTTCTTCCCTAGAAGTGGAAGAGATCAGAATATTCAGGGTGCCTGTATCATGACTAATCCTAAATTGTTTTGATGCTTTCGAAGAGTTTTTGCAGCACTTGAAATTCTGCTTTTTTTTAAACTGACCAAGACATTGG
The DNA here is from genome assembly GCF_003984885.1 of Neopelma chrysocephalum. NCBI lineage: Eukaryota > Metazoa > Chordata > Aves > Passeriformes > Pipridae > Neopelma > Neopelma chrysocephalum. The sequence continues at coordinate 3,743,511 of NW_020897703.1, forward strand.
CTTTAAAAGATTCCTTACTTTAATCTTGTTAGTCACCATGGCTTTCTTGCTGGGTTAGCTCCCCAAAGCAGAAGTGGTAGTAAGTAATCTGAATTCCAATATCTGATTTGTCTATATCATTTTTTTAAATATATATTTTATTTAAACATAGAAGCTTAAATAAGAAAATACTTCAAGGACTTGAGCGGGTGTAAGCTGAGAGGGAACCTTAGTCTGCCTACACGATGTCCAGACTCAGTACCTGGTGTTATAAAACTACTACTGTGACCCTTCTTGCTTTAGCTGAGGAAGAGGGATGGAGGGGAAGTAGTTTGGGAGGGGAGAGAAAGGTAACCTGTGGTTTGAAGTCTTGCAGTGCCAAGAACCTCAAAGGACCACGCTTCTGGTCCTCAGGGTTTGCTGGTTACTGCAAACTCCGTGTGTTCCCTGTTGCTAAACTTATATAAGGGAGCAGTGATTTCAGTCCGTGGAACTTGTAATAACCTTTCTTCTGTCTTTTTAGGAAATGGTTTACAAACTGGACCTGAAGCAAGTGGATTTCCATTCATGTATAATCACGGCCACATTTATGCAGGTAGTGGGAGAGGCAATGGACGAGGACCTGTAAATCCAGCACCAGCTAATAGTGTTCAGCCTCTTCCTCCTGCTGTCAGTAATGGGAGGGACCCACGCAGGGCCTTTAAAAGATGACTATGCCAAATGTGGTTGTACAGCTTGCTTAAACTCTACACTCTACTTGAACACTTACTGCACTTTTATTTATAGTTAACTGTGAACCAGTTTGTCCTTTGTGTGGTTTTTTTTTTACCTTTTGGTCTATGGAGCAAACTTGATGTGATCTATTTCTTGTTTTGCTTAGGGAAGCACAGTGAGTCTTCCCCATACATAAAGGGGTGGGGGGGAAGGTGGATATAAGAAAGTAAGAGTAACAGGTTGAAGTGTCTCAATTAAAACTTGGTGCCCTTTGCTAAACGTGAGAAAACTTCAGTTACATACATGTATTTCTGTTTCTGTTGGTCAGCCATGTAGCCTTAATAGGTCTGTTACGTCCTGTGCACATGTGGTTTGACTTCCATTAGAGTTAATGGGAGTTCTTCGTATTGGAAGAGAAACAAAGGGGAAGAGCAAAGATGCTCTGGTGAGCTAGGTGTCCTTGGAATGAATACAGCTTGTAAAAGCAATAAGTGTAAGCAAATAGTGGTGCCAGACCTAGTGGTGTCTCTGGAATCAGGGAATGGATAACTCATATCAACTCAAGTTGAAGACATGGTGAGTGTCTTGAAGCTTGATTCTGATTCCAAAAAGGTGTACACTACTTGAAAATTCTCTATACATTACCACTGTCAAGGAAAGTAACACTGATTTTTGATGTGGAGAGAAGCTTGCATATTCATTCTTGCTTTGCATGAGATAGCAGAATATAGAAGGATCTAAATTCAGACAGTGTTGGGGAGTACGCTGTTTGTAGACGCTCCTTGCAGAAAAGCTCAAGGTTACTTTGCAGGAGTCTGAATTTCCAGGAGCGGACTGTTTCCAAATGGTGCATTACCCATCTCTTCGACAAGGCTGCCTCCTCCTCCTTCCTTCCTTCACTTTTCCAAATGGAATTACATATTAGATGAAGCTGTATGTGTGGATTGCAGAGGTACCGGCCAAGCACACAGCTGTACTTATGCTGTTAAGCTTTCCTTCCTCTGTTTTATATGAAATACGAGTTATCCCTTGAAGAACCCCACCACCTCCATGTCCTGGGGGGAAAATAGCTGATTTTATTTCTGAGATCACAAATGCCTTGACTCTAGGTAAGAGTCCAGTGCCATATTTCAGATCAGGTTCAAAAACAACTCGGAAACTGAGGTGTCATACTGGATTCATCTGTTTAACTCTTCTTAACTGACCTCTCAAATAAAAAAATTGCACTAATCACATCAAAACAAATCTAACTTTCTTTCTGTCAAGCCATAAAGACTTCATGACAAAAGGCTATTTCTGAATTGTGAATTGTTTCTGTGGTCTTTCCTGTTATTTGAATCTGCCACTGTCTCTAATGTTTACAAGTTGTTTACATTTGATACTTCTGCTTTTGGTACTCTGTCATGATTTGTTGAAAATTGCTTCTAATTGGTGAAAGTTCCTTGCTTGGTGTGAAATACTGAACTTTTTTTGAAATGCAAGCATCAGTAACAACAAACTTCTGAAAAGAGGTTTAGAGAGACCTGTATGCCCAGACACCTGAGGGCTGTTTGTCTCTAGTATGGTGCTTTTCTGGTACCTGCTTCCAGGTGGAACTAGTGAAACTTGTTTTGGACACAAGAGGGTGGCATGCCTCATGAGATCACCCCTGGGTGCTGCTATGGAACAATGTGATAATTGGTGAACCAGAAAGCGTGTAGTGACTTCTGCGGAAATGGTGTAAGGAGGTGACGTGTAACTCAGGGACTTTACATTGCTTACTTATTTAAATAAATGTGTAGTCTAGATGTATGGACAACCTTTTCTGCAGTGTTGCATTAAGACATTTCATATGCTTGTGAGAAGGAAGCCAAGGAGACTTCTAAACCTGGGAAGCACATACGACATGTTCCAGAGGTAAACAAGATGTAAGTATGGTGTGAGAGCTGTGCTTCCCGGTAGTTGCTGTAAAGTTAGCAAGTGATGACGTGGTGGGGACTGGGTACTCATTGGGGTATCTGCACTGTGGATCTCAGGTCCTGGTGATCTTCTCTGCAGCATAAAAAAGTTGAAATAGAGGGGAACCCTGTGTTAGTGTGTGCTGAGGTACCTGATGTTTGTAGCTCTATGCATTTGAGCTTTTATTAAACTAATAAACAGAATACTTGTTCACAAATTCCAACTAAAAAAGTGAGATGATTGCTGCTGATAAGTGGCATAAGATTAAAAGCTTATGTCAAGTGGATGATTGATTTGCACTTGGGAGGAAAAAAGCAAGAGGCTGGTCTTCATGTTCTCAAGGTTAGTAGCATTCCTGCTTCCCTGTTTCTTACCTGAAACTATTGCAGTTTATTAATAAATTTTTACTTCTTTACAGGGGAAATCTGTGCCCAGAAAAGTCACGTGGACTTAAATATAACTTTTGAAGGTCTGATCTTCCAGTGAACCTAGGACAAAGTTGTTTCGCTCAGAGGTGTCACTGTCAATATAGCTCTCAGCTTGCAGAGGAACCTGGGATCCTGCCTTATACCTGTTTGGATCATAGCACCTTGGTTCATGGAGAGACAGAGATACACACACTTCTCTATGCAAACAAGCAGTTGTCCTGAGTTACTCTGACACTACAAGGCACTTCACAGGTGCCCAGTGGTTAGGTCATTAGGGAGTCTCTGCAGATGTCTTCCTAAGATATTGAAAGATTAGGCTGCACTTAGGGTAGTCTCATTCTAGAATAATACAGATTTCCAAAGGAAAAAATAAGGCCCTGGAAGGTGTTCACCTACCCAGACACAAACTGTCCAGTGCTGAAGTGCAGCTAAGTAGTCCTGACACACTTGAGCCACAGCTCAAGCCCAGCTCTCATCACCCCACAACAGCTGCCCCCCTCTTAGCTGCCCTGACAAAAGGACTGATGGCAGATTGCAGTGAAGTGGCAGTGGAAAGAATTTTCCTGTATTTCTGCTGCCATCCTCTGTTTTCTTTCTGTCCATCCTCTGCATGAATCTTTCACCTTGATCCAAAAGTGGAAAAGCAGTCCTGTACTGTGAAATACTGTCTTAGCTTTGGATACATGGCAAAGTCACACACTCCATGTCCACAGTGAAAATGGGAGTGTGCTGTGACAACAAATACAAATGCTGGACTGAGGCATGTGAAATGTAATCTGCCTTCACAAAACTCATTTAATTAGCTTTGGCCATAACCTGAAGCTAGCAGGTTGCAGTCCTGTGCACTCCAAATAATGCTGCTTAGCAGCATCACAGATTCCAGGAAGGGTATGTGCAGGGGATGCTGCTTCTGCCAAGCAATGAGTGGTATGAAACAAGTTTTCTCTCAGTGCTGTGTCTGCACAGGCACCCTCCTCCTCCTTAGCAGCACTGCAGAGGTGTCCTGTTGGGATATGCATTCTCTGGACAGGGGAGGGTTTAGTAGACAAGTGTGGTTCCCTGAAACCCCTTGGGGCCTTAGGTTTCCCGTAGACATTAAACCTTGTGTTTTGTAATGACCTGGCTGTGCTACAGTTGTCATCTGCAGCTCATGTACATATCTCAAAAACAAGGGATCTTTCCCTGTTTTATGAGGCAGTTTTCATCAGCAGCTCCTGAAGTGCTTCGTTAGGTCTAGGAATTAGGAAAAGCAATGGGGTTTGGAGTGTTTCTGGGGAAATCTGGGCTGCTTCATGGCCCTTGTGTTCTCACCTGTCAGGTTGTTCCCCTACTTCTCTTAAAAGGTTTTAGGTTTACCCTGTCAAACATGCTCTTTGTTAACCTCTGAGCCAAGCAGTTACACTGCTGAGTGTGGTCTCCAGAAGTGTTTTCCCAGGGGATCCCAGGAGGTGCCTTGCTGTATCCATGCAGCCCTTGCTGACAGCTAGCTCTGGAGTTGGAGTCAGTTATTTGGGGAATTTCTTCTCAGTCCAGCACCAGTGCATGTTCCTGAGGAGATTACAGGGCTGTGATTCCCCATCTGGCATCTGATGAGGCTCTGTTAATAACTCCAGAGCTAATGATGCTCCGTGTCCCAGGGAGGTGCTCCTCTTGCTGTGTGATGCTGTGGAGTGAGCCCAGCCTTTACTGCTGATGGGTGCAGCAGCCCCAGGCACCCCAGGAACTCATTAAGAGATGCTCTTTCTGACTTCAGCCTTAATCATGCTACTGATTCCTTTATTCTTGATTCCAGAGAATTTGAAATTGTTGTGGCTCTTTATAAGGGTTCTGCTATTTAATTTATTCTGTGATGGACGTTTGTGTGTGTGCATGTGTGTAACTGGGGATGGAAAAGATTAATCCTAAACAAGCTGTTGATTAAATTACAGAGGATGGAGTTCAAAGGGATTAGAAAAAGTTTGGAAGTGACTAAGGGGAACTCTTAAGGACTTCATTTAGCTTTTTCATTTCTCTAAATTGCTGATGATGTTTTTCTCAGGAAGAAAGCAACCCATTATAAGGGCTTCATCTAAAACTGCCCTCCCACACCCCCAGGTGATAAAGACTGTCTGGATTTGCATGTGACCTAGGGAACAAGGTTGGGGAAGGAGCAAAACGTCAGGATTTAGCTCAGAAAAGAAAATTCTTGGGCTGTAAATGTACCTTCAGAACTAAATGCTTCCTTATTATATGTGTAAATGGGATGCTACCTGCTTTGCAGAGTGGAGAACCCAAAGTAGTGCAGTCACTGCAGGGCTGACTGGCTGCTACATGTTAGATAAGTTTGCATATAAAAGACAAAATCAGCTTAGTACACCGTCAGCTGTGACTCGGCAGGAGTGTAGTTGTATGTTGTAGTGTAGCAGAGCCCTCCACCAAGCTTTCTTCAGATTCGTGGCCAGAGGGTGAAATGGTCTTGCGAAGTAATGGACAGCTATTTGGGAAATTTGGAACCACGCTTGTACAGCTCTGCCTATGTCCCATGGGAATCACCAGGAGATCCCACTGACTTCAGGATAATTTGAATCAGGTCCTGTGCAGGCAGTAGCTTCTCATCTGTAAAACCAGATCTGTAGGGCAGATCTGTCAGATGCTAAATTAATGATTTAGAAAGGTGCTGGATGCTGTGGAAAAGCTGAAAGCCACAGCCAGTGCGTAGATTTTTTTTTTCTTTCTAATTCAGAAGCCTTTTAAGCATATGTATTTCTAAGCTTGGATTCCTTATAGTTAGGTAATTGTGTTTGCTCTTTTGGGTTTGCTCGTTTTCCAGTGGTGCCAAGTGCTGCAGTTCTGTGCCCAAACCTGCAAGCAACTCGCTGCTGCCTCCCTGGGCCCTGCCTGCAACTGCTGCTTCGAGTAGTATTTCTGTGCTGCAGTCACACAGCTCAGGCTCTCACGGTACGGGGTCTGTGGGTATCTGCATCACTCCAGAGCAAGCTGTCCCTTCCACCCCAGCACCAGGTACTGGTGCCTCTGAATACGCGGGTGGAAAACTGTGGCTCTGGACATGGCAACTCCTGGAGGTCCAGAGGCATAAAGACTGCTTGTGTGGGACCTGCTGGTGGAGCTTGCTTTTATTCTTTGCTGAAGGAAAAAAACCCCATATCCTGCCAGGTGGGAAGTGCAGCTATTGGCAATGGATCAGTTAGAGCTGGTTCTTTTGCTTCTGTCCTGTCCTCCTGTGCATTCCCACCAGGGAAGGGGCAGGGTACCCCAAATCAGGAGAGCAGGAGGATGTGAGGGCAAGGTCTGTAGCAGAAGGGCTGGTGGGGCCCTGGGGGGCTCTGGCTTGTGGCTTCTGGTACCTGTGTGCTAGGTAAATTTTTTAAACAGTTGGATGATTATCTTTCAGGAGCGGCTTGGGGATGGGGGGGGAGTTGATTCTGGTGTGGGACAAGCACAAAGATGCATTGTATGATCTCCTCTAGCTGGTTCCACCATTCTTTTCTATGATTTATGCATTAGCTTAATTTTTGTAATTTTCTTCTTCCTAGGTTGATTAATACTAAATTTAATTTTCTATAATCAACTTGAGCATGTAACTTGAAGAGATGAGGTTTAGGCTGATTGCAGAAAAAAATCTACCTATCCAGCCTAGCTTGAATAAAGCAAAAGCAAAACTATTTTTATCTCTAAATTATGCAATATTTTCATGGAGCTCTGCAGCCTACTTATATTTAACCTTTGAAAGGAGTGCTCTATTTTTTCAGACCACCCAATGCAAACTTTGCAAATAGGTTTTTTAATTATGAGAAACCCACCTGCATGCCATCAACCAAATTATTAGTGAGGCAGAGTAGGATAACCAATAGTGCTGTCAGACTTAAGCTGAATATGAAAAATGTTTAAATGCCAAGAACAGAAGTTGCCAGGAAATAACTTTAAACACCAGGTGCTGGAGGAACAAATTAATATGACTTATTTTATTTTTAGAAATAGTGAGTTGAGGCCTTATGCAGATAGACATTTCTAAGTGCAGCAGCAGTGCTTGGCTATGCAATAGAACCGACAAAATCAACACAACCTTCTTTTAAAAGAAAAAGAAAATATCTATTTTAGTTTAACAAAGCCTTAGGTAGGGAGAGAAAATGAACTTCATAAACTCTGTACTGTTTGTACGACTCCAGTGAGCTGTCATTGTGCTGTTGCTTATCAGAGCTGTCTGTGATGTGGTTTGGGATGACCTTGAAGCAAGAAACCCTTGTGCAAAAACCATTCTTGCAAGCCTTTCCCTGGTACACCCAGTCTAGTTTCATTTTGGCTGTGCTTTACTGATGGCAGGGTCCATTGCTAGGGACAGTGAGTGTAAATGTTCTTTCTGAGCTTATTTTCCCCAGTAGTATGGGGAATCAGAGGTAATTTCTGGAGGAAGTGGGACCCAAAACATCAGTAAGTCAGTATCTGAAGCCAATAAAAGGGATGTGTCAACTTGGGAAAATTGCTGCAATAAGCTTCCTGTAGCTTTTTTAGCCAAGTGGATTTGCAGAAGTTCTCTGTACAACTTCATCAGTGTTGTAGCTGAAGGCAAGTTACAAAAATCTGGGTCTTTCTAGTAGATATAAATGGCTGGAAGCCACATTGCAAAAAAGAGGTGGATGTCTGCTGATTGAGCAACAAAAACTGGTAGTACATCTGTAATTACCTTGTGTTTTTCGGGATATGCAGCCTGTTTTCACTGGTCTAATTCTGATTTAGTTTGGGTGGTATGAACAGATGGCTCCTTCCATGGCTGTGGCTGCTTTGATGTCCAAAGCTGGTGAGTTGTAGTTGTTATCACAGGCTTCTTCATCAGTCCAGACATTGAGGTGGCCCCTGAGGGGTTAGCTTAAGGGACTCAGGTGTTTTGTGCAGCAGTTTGGGAGATGTGTGTAGCCTGTGATCAGAAGTAACAGCCTGTCAAAGGGCCCCAGCTGTCAGCAGGGTGACACGCAGGAGGAGGTCTCCACAGGACAGTATTTTTAGGTACCACAGTCATTACCTCATCTTCCAAAAATATTTGGTTCGCTCAGGATGTGAGGTCTTTGGGTTTAGGGTTTTTTTTTCGTTTGTTTCTTGTAAACTTGAGAGATCTCTGCTGTGCAGCTCTGTGGTTTCTCTGACTGCCTTCTCTTTTACCTGTCCTGAGAAAATCTTCTGATTTGTGTGTCATGCCAAGCCTTCCCCTGCCTGTTGCTTACCTTGCCTTGTGAGTACTTGCACTGCTGCTTATGCCAGTACTCAACATCTTCAGGTTTGTCTCTAACATGTTATTACTCCTTGGGTGTTTGACAGGTCTGTCTCATTATTTCTGCTTGTTCCAGCTCCTTTGTGTATTACCAAAGTAATTTGCAGCCCTGCCCAATTAGAGCCCCTGTTTCCCTCCCCAGGTAGGTATGACATTGCCTGCCCTCAAGAATAAATGTGATCTTCCTGCAATCCCATTGATTGAATCCGCTGAGGCTGGAGAAGGCATTTCCTGCATCACTGTAACAAGTTGTTCACAACTCCCCGTGTGCTGGGCTTCAAATTCAGCCTTTCAAAAGACTTTGATAAAGAAGAAAGGATCATTTTTTTCCTGACTGCTGCAAATGAAAAAGCTTTTCACTTGGGAGTCGTGGGTCATATTTATGGAAATGGGGAGAGCACTTGCAATATTTATAGCAGTTACAGAGGCGCTTGAATCTATATTTTATTGATACGTATTTACGTGCCCACAGAAATCTTATTGCACAGTAGTTGAGAGAACTTTATTTAGATTTAGTATTTTGAAGTCATCTTTTAGTGCTTCTTTATTATCCATGAAGTGTGAGATTCAATATTTCAAGTAGGACTGTCACCAAACAGCCGGAGGTTTTTAAAAGATTTTTATTTTACATAAAGATAAATGTTGAAGCCACATTTTTCAGAGGCACCATCTGTTCCATGTTGACCTTAATTTTCTGGATGAGTGCTTTTCTTCAAACATTTTAAGTCTTGTCTACATTTCATTTGGTTGGGAATGTTTAGGTTATTTGTTGAACAGGAAATCAGATATTCAGAATACAAACACACCATCACATTGCAAATTATTCCCTTTGTATAATTTAGCAAACTGTGTCGTAAATACTCTGCAGACTTGCTGGGGTAGCTCCATGTCTCTGGCATCTGGCAGGTCGATCCTGTGTGGAGCTGGATCTTTTTTGGGTGTCACCATCATCCCTTGCACTGGACAGTGGGTCCCAGAACACTGAGTGAGAACTGTGGAATAACTTTTTAAAGGGTAGTTTCTGGGAACAAGGGTAGGGTAAGGATTTGTCGGTTGGCTTCATGGCCTGTTCAGCAAAAAACAATACTTAATCCCACTAAAAAGGGGTTGCTAAAATAGCTGAATGACTACATGTACATGGTTCCCATGGGGCAATACCCCCTTTTCTTCCTTCAAATTCTTCTTGCTTCCTTGTCTTCAGCTGAAATAGGCTTATAGACTATTTTTACCTCCAGCCTTGCTCTGTGGTTTGTCTGAACTCCTGTGGCTCCAGTGGTTCAGCTGTACCCTGACACTTCCCTGGGCTTTCAGAGCCCTGCCTTTCTGTGTTCTCCTTCTGCCCTGGATCAGCTTTGCAGGCTGCATACCTTGTCCCATCCAAAGCTCATCCCTTGTCATAAAAGCTCCTTGGCACTGCCTCAGTGTCATTCCAGGGGCTGCAGCCCAGGCCCACGTAGCTAAATGTTAGGTGTTCTCTATTGATAGGTGGTCGATCTGGGCTACTGCTGGCCTGCAGCAGCAACTATTTTAGTGACACAATGTACTCTTGGCAGAGACAGTAACATCTTTGTGGCTTTGGATTGGAAGTGGGACTGTAATTCTGCTGGTTTTGTTTTTCTTGTTTGTTTGGGTTTTGTTTGTTTGATTGTTTGTTTTGTAATTTAGTAGCTCCTTTTGCCCCTGCAAAGTTTGTAGCCTAATGCAGAAGGGATACTGAGACTTTTTTTAACCTTCGCTGTATGGATTGGGAAATAAAACTTATGATATGGTAGAAAAAGTGATACAATTTAAATTTCTGTGTGTGCTTCAAGAAATTCCCAGAGAGGAAAGCTGCAAGGACTGTACTTTTTTAAATTCACCAGCTGGTTTCTTTACAGCTCTACTATATAAATGCTTAGTAAAGCCCATTTCAATGAGATGCCAAGATGTGGGGGAAAAGAGCTGAACCAACAACAAAATATCTGCTTAAACCAAGACTGATCTGTTTCTGAATGCTGAATCACAGAGTCTGTCTCACCAGCCTGGCTGGTTTTGGAAATACCTATTGCTACACCAATTTTTGAGGGAAGTGATGGATAGGGAGGTGGGAGGAGGAGTGGCTGCTGGACCTGTGGCTGATGCTAGTGGCTGTTTGCTATCCAGAAAACCACATAGTGCTCTGCTGCTGGATATTTAGAAGGTTTTTAGATGTTTACATGGTATGTATTGTGGCCAAGGCCCCATGGAGCAAAAGCAGCATGTGGCCAGAGCAGAGGAGGCAGTGGGTCAGGTCACCTCCTCTTCCTCCTCCTCACCCTGTCCAGGACACCAGGAGTCTCTGCTGGGAAGGGGGGATGTTGATATCTTGTTTTAACTCCAGGTTCTTTTTCTAATCTGTGCTATAAAATAATTAAATCTAGAGTTGTTAAGTTTTGTCTCTCCTGGTTATCTCTAGCATCTAGATTTATATCTGTGGATGCAAGTACAGGAGTGATTAATAGTGGAGAAAACAAAGTCTGCTCTCCCTCTACCATAGAAATAAATATTTTTCTGCTTTCTGAAAAAACACTGAGTCTTGCAAATGGAAAAGGAGAGCGGTTTGGGTTGTTTTGATCTTGTTTTGAGGCAGTGATTTATAAAATAAGGCAAATTGCACAGCTGTAAATGGATTAAGAGTAACTTACCATAACGAACTGCAGTATTCTGCACCTGTGAGATGGACTCATAAAAGGCAAGATATCTGGCTTAGCTGCCAGAAGGTCAGCTCATAATTATTACTGTAATTAATCTCAGGTGATCTTTTTTTAATCTACCCAGCAGTGGCATAAGGAACTGCTGAAGAACCTCATTACAGCGTGACTCTTCAGCAGAGCAGGGAGCTGTTCCTGGGCTCTCCCAGGGGTGGACGGGTGGTTGAGAGCTCAGAAATAGCACACTGGGCTGACAGTAGCATTTAGGACCTCAAATACCACTCTAGGATAGCTTGAAATATCAGAACTATCAAAGAGTTGGACGGTGCATTTGATGTGAAAGTCTTGGGCGATACAGTGGCATCCCAGCATGCTAACTGCCCTGGCAGCAACCCCCACTTCATGGGGGATCCCATTCAAGAGTCACAAACAAAATCTGAACGTTCCAAGATAAAGCCTGAATTTGCAGCTGTTGGAGACTATGGCAATAGTGGGGTAAGTGAATGAGCAACAGCTGTGTCATTTTCATAACAAATCTACTTTAAAAACAGTATTTCTTTCTTTCCAACAGAAAAATGTTTAGTTTTACAAGATAAAGGTACAGTTGTTTCCATGCATTTGACTTTCTACAATTGCTTAAGAAAACACCTATCTTTGGTAGCATGGTAGAATAAATTGCTTGGTGCATGCTCATGTCTCTGTGAATAGTTCCATAGCATGAAGCTTGTGAGGTTTGAAATAAGTCTTTTGAGCCAAAACAACTAACTCTTATGTGATTTAAGAAAGGCAAATACTGCCTTTGCTTTGGTCATATCTCCACCACATGAGTAAGTGGGATGACCAAAACTACTCTGACCTGCTGGGTGGCAAGTTAAATATGAAGTCACTGTAAAACTATTTGGAAGACTACAACTTTGTTTCTTCAGTTGGAAAGAGAGGGTTGAAAGCTGAGTGCTTATCCCTGGGAACGTCTGAACCACCACCACTTGATTTTTAGATGTAAAAAAAAAAGTATTGTGAATCTCGGGGGTGAGGGGGCAGTATGCCTTTCACTGGCACATAGGATCAGTTTACTACAAGCAACCTCCTCCACTAAAACCTTCAAACATGGCATCACCATCCGCAAAATCTGTGCTCACTTTTTGTTGTTAGTACTTTTATGTTTGTTTTGCAGTGAAATCCAATGCCCTGGTGCCTGTTCAGTTTTTGAGGGAGGCTGCTGTGCAAGTCTGTCTCATGTGGTGAAACTCCGATGCTGAAAAATCTAGCAGAAAACTAGCAGGTCAAATGGGGAAGCAAAACTGATGCTGCTTGTCAGGGTGAAACAAGGTGATTTTGTCTATTGCTTGAATTTTCTCTATATAACTGGGCTAACCCCAACGTAAAGATCAGGAAGATGAACTGGCAGGCAAGCGGGGCAGCTAAAGGTTGTCAGTGAGGGGTTCACAGGGAGGTTATTAAGGTCTGTAGAGAAGGCAAACACAAGCTAATGTTTTTTGATTCTTCTGGTCTGCAGCAAGAAAAGAAACCTTCACCTCTGCTGATCCAGTCATAGCTCTGACACTTGCTTGCAGCACCCTTGATGACAAAATGAAGCCCCTGACCATAATTTGCCAAACAGTGCTGGCTGCCCAGGTCTCACTTGTCTGCTATTAAAGCCCTGCCTCAGCAGGTGCTCTGGTCTCTCATGAAGGGCTGTAGGTGCTCTCCTCACTGGGTTGGGCCAGCACCTATGTCCTGGGGCTCCCACTGCTCAAAAACAAAGCTTCAAAATGGTTGCTTGATGTTTGGAAGAGAGTGGCCGAAGAAACAGCAAGGTTAGTCTCCTGGGCTTCTGAGAACTGTTTTTATATTCTCTTTTCACAGTAAAGAATTAAAATTGCTACTTTGTTTGTATCCATAGTTTTTATAAAGCATGCTCCTCTGTAGGGAAATTGCCACAAACCCACATGTTCAAAAGCCAAACATCATTTTTCCCTATTAGAGCATGCTATTATCCCATGTAATCTCTGAATTATAACTAATGAATATAGCTGCACCTAATTATTGAGCTAGCTACAGGTGAGAAGCAGTTTTTAATGAGACTTTTGTTTGATAGAAATAAGTGGAGTCTCCAAATGGCATGTCCTTTCATCCAGAATTATTTACCAGGAACCAGGTACTGTAGGTACCTAGTAGGACATAGGTTGTGTTTGTATAAAGCAAAATGTAATGTGTGGTAACTTGGCTGACTGCTCAGGAGTAAAGAGTGCTGTTTGGGAAGAGGCTTTCAGTGTTTTACTAGGATTCCCAAATGTAAGAAACTTGTAGTGCAGTGATATTGATGCTTTGGTAGCAGTGATGTGGCAAAAAAAGCCACTGCTTAGAGGCTGGATGTCTGGGAGAGATGCACTGTGTCCATCTAGTGCATTGGAAACCCCTAGAGCAGAGTACAGGTACAGTTTGTGTGCAGCCCTAAATGCTGTTAATTCACTGCGCAAGTGATTCTGATCTAAAGCAGGCCGGTCCTGCTGTGCCATAAATCATTTTTTCCCTCCCCTAGCTGGCATTAGTGTTTGGGATACTTTAACCAAAATCTGAGAGAGAAAAGGATGTCCCTTTTGCTGGTCTCAGTGAGACTGAGACTGAAGAGCAATATATTCTCACTATAAAATTGGTGTCACAACTTGGAGCCAAATTTAGTCCTAAACATCATTTATGGGTTCATCCAAATGCAAACAAATAGTTTTCCCACTATTATGGAAATAACTTGTTTACTTGCCATCTGGTTATTACATGTTATTTTCTTTTTTTTTTTTCCCCTCCAAGATAAAATGAAGATCTTTTTATTAGCAACTACAGTAAAATGTGACTGATTTATTTCTGAGAGTTGCTGTTTGCCAAGTACACTGCTGCAGCACAAGTACTGTTTGTTATGACATTGTACTGAGTCACTTGTTGATGCTATTTGAGGGAGAAAATTTAGTTAAAGAAACTGGAACAGGATGTTCATTTTATTTCAGTACTTGTAATCCTGAGTCATCTCAGATAGCTGATGAAATACAGCACCTCACATTTTAGACAAGGCTTCTCTTAACATAATTTGGGGATTCTGTAATTTGATAGAGGGTGGAAAAATACACAGAGCTGATTTTATGCAGAGGGATTTATTTTAGTTGTCACTCTCTATTGAAGCACTCTTAAACTTTGCACATCTGTGGCACTTTACTGTGTCTTTAAATATTTTGTACTTAGAGTGAAACAAGAGCTGATGTGTAGATAGCACACAGCTGTGCAGGTACTGGGGTTTCGAGGACTGTCTCAAGTATGTGTGTTCTGGCTGTGGAGTCAGATTAGGTTGATTCTTGGTTGATCGTGTTGGCTGCCTTCTGGTTTGCTTCCACTGCAAAAATAAGAAGTTCAGAGGTTGAATTCAAATATGAAGTGAAATTTTGGATATAATTTTATGCAAGCCTGTTCATCTGTTCTAGGCATCTATTAGAGTAGTATGAACCAGTTTATTCCTGTATGAATTTGTTAATGATTGTAAGATTCTGAAGTTGAGCATATTTCCTCTTAGGAGCACAGAGGCCATTCAGAATAATTTGCATGTATCTCTTCAGCTTCACTTGGGGTAGCAGGCAGCAAATCTTTAAAACGTAGTGTATTTATGGGCAGAAAATAAAGAGTATTGACTCTGTTTAAAGCTGTGGGAAGAATTTATGTTGGAATAATTAACAGATTTGGAATTTGCCCTGTGAATATTATGTTTATTGTGAGTAAATACAACACTGCTTTAAGTGAGGGACACTGCCATAGGGTGAACATTGGTCAGAGGACATAAGGGTCTAGTTTCAATTTTAATTTGGATACATGCATGTTCAGAGGTTGCAGAAGCCCCGAAGATAAGGGGCTAATGTGTATGTTCAAACACCAATAGCCAGATAGCTGTGGAGCCAACAAAGGATTGTTGGTCATAACAGCCAAGGATTGTTGGTAATAACACACTGTGAGAAAGAACAGGATGTGGCTAGAGAAGAGAGACGTGTGGAGGTAGGGCAGTGCTTTTCCTGGGACAAACATCCTTTTTCTGACTTCTGGAGGTAAGCACAACACAATCCAGCACAAGTGCAGGAACAAGTTCAGGAAGTGGGCGTGGACTGTAGGGGGGATGATGACTACCAAAGACCCCCAAAGCCCTCTGACTTGTTACCTAGAAGAACAAACTGTGCATGACAACTAATTTGCACAGAAAATGAGAAACTAATCTCCAGGGCAGGAAAAGCCTATCTATTAAAAGGTACCCTGGGACTCTGGACACCCCATCAGCTGGATCGATGCTGGAGCCAGGGCTGGTGATCTCCATTTCTCTCTTTCTTCCTTTCTTTCTCTTTCCCCCTCTTTAATTAATCTCTCTCTTTCTCTTTCCCTTTCACCCTATCCCTTTATCTAAAGCCTACTGCCGTGTGCTTATATAGGAGGTCAGGGACTATTGTACCAGTTTCCATGCCAAGTGTGTAATTTAGTAAAAAAACTTCGTAAGCTTTTGTGGACCCTCTGACTTCTGTTGTTCTTTTCGATCACGAGAACCTGTGAATCTGGGGTGCTCCCTTCCCCCGAGGGTGGGACATCACAGGAGTGCAGTTAATGTTCTTGGAACCAAGGTGACAATCTGGCTGCGAAAGCAAAATGATACCCCTCATCTCCTGCAGTTGTTGCTTTTCTCTTGGGACTCTGCAGATCCAGGGTAGCCAGGTTTGATCTGGCACTGGTATGGCAGTGTGTCTGTCCAAAGGCTTCTCTTTTCATCCCTTCACCTCCTGACATTCCCAGGAATTCTGTGTGACCAGGCAGCTGAGAAAGCTCCTTCATCCTTTAATAGGAAAGTACAATGAATACAGGTAATGTAGGTAAAACTGTACATTTAAATTATCTGCAGTCAAGAAGTGAAATACATTCATCCCTTCTGGCACTCTCGCTAATTTATATTTAAAGCAATATGAATTTCATGAGCATTTTAAAAAATCATATTTTAAATTCAATCTGCTGTCAAGTCATCTGATGTTTTGTGTAAAGTCATTTCCCATAAACAGGTTATTGAATATCAAAAGACTTGTCTCATACATGATTTTTGTAAAGAAACAATATTATAATAAAGATGAGAATCTGACCCTCATGTGAGTTGGTGAGCACTTTTTGGATCACTGCAGTTCTTTGATGCTTGCTTTATCCCAGTCAAGGTGGTGATGTGGACAAGGAACATTAAAGAAACAGTCAACAATAATAATACTGTTTTCTAGGCTACAGTAGGTTATTCTGCAATTAACTATTGATATATAAAGAAAGAAATCAGTGTAATTTTTTCCAAACATAAAAGAGAGGCTTGGAAAAAAATGGATTAAAATACCTCAAATCTGTCAGACCTTTTCAGTTGTAGAGCTCATGCAGAGTAATGGACTGGGTAATATAATAAATATGTTGTAAAGCTAAGACATGTTTGTTCAAAACTGTTGAAGAAATAACTGCTATATTTTCTTGGCATGATGTTCTTACCTGTGCTTGAAGATTGCTGTCATTTGGCAGATGCTGCACTATGTAAAACTGAGCATCAAAGCTCGTATGAAGCTGAATCTTTTGCAAAAAGAAATAAATTGGCCTCTGGATGCCACCAATTTCTCTTCCAAGTGCTGACTAATATACCTGGGTTGTAAGTATATAAAATACGCAAGTAAGCTGCTTGAGGTCTCTCAAAGATTTGATGGATCATAGTAGATCAGGCCAGCAAGGTTGAAATAGCTTTTTATTTAATAATTTATTTATTCATTTATTTGAACAATCTCTGTTGTGAAGGAGTGTTTCTCCATCTGTCTATGAAAACTGCCAGAAAAAGTAGTTTCCAAATTTTGCATCCCTTGTATTGTAGTTTATTTTGATGCATCAGTGTAACATAAAGACTGAAATAGTCTCTGTTAAAGGTCATTAGAGGCAACCGGACATTCTGAGATTGAGGTAACTTGAGTTGAAGCCACTGAAGCATTTATGAAATGGCACCATCACATCCCCTCTCTGGTTGCCAGCACCAAAAGGAGCAAACAGCAGCTTGTCTTTGCCCTCTGCACCACGCATTTTATTGTTTTTGGACAAATTCTCATCTGGTTGGTATTGCCTGTTTCTTTATCTTCAGAGGAATTGATGTAACTTAATGTGTGTGTCTGAGAAATGGATTCATGACAAAGAACAGGAGGTGCTGTTCACATCCTGGGTGTTCACGTGGTAGCTCTTTCCCCTGTGTTCCTCTTATTCATAAGATGAAATTAATCCCTGAGGGTCATAGATATCTGGACTTAATCTGAAAATGCTGACACCATTGCCTTGATTTGATTATTGGAGAAGAATTCAGGTAGGAAGTGGAGCATGGACCAGGCATAATGGGGAAAATGGGAATAAAACCAGCTTTCCCCAGCAGGTACACAGCTTTAAAGGAGTAGAAATGTAATGTGTGCTGGTAATGCTGAAGCCTGCAAGTTAAAATTGTTATAATATGAAGCAAATCCACAATACCCACAGCAGGAAGCTCAGTGCATTGCAGGGGAATTAATATACCATTTCTGTGGTCAAAACGTGGGGCATGCTGAATAGCAGCTAAATTGTCTGGGAAGAGCCTAGCCAGAAACTCTGTATTCCTTTGGAGCTCTTGTTCTGAGGGTGTTTGATATCTCCTTTCCCACACCAGGGAAAAACAAAAGAGAAGCTTCCCAGCTTCCGTGCCCTGGGCAGGGCTGATATCTGTCTTGGTTACACCAGTCCTGTGCTTTGAGAGGCTGCTGTGTCGTCAGGTCACTGAGGTGCCTCCTCTGCAGAGACCATGAGCTGAGGGCAGGGAGTGGTGGTCAGAGGTGAGGAAGACATAGCATCCTTTGGTCACTGGCAGGCATGGTGCCGACTCTCTGCCGTGTTCAGCACTCATAGCTGTGACTGGTATTCAAAGAAGTCACTGCAGATGTCACCATCTGGGACAGGTATCTGTAGCTCTCTGCTGCACACAGAGGACAGATGACATGGGAGAAAATTTTATATAATGTAGTATTTCTGATGATAACAATGTCTTGGTGCCTGCTGTGAAGTGTGCAGGAAAGGCTTGGTGGGGAGGTGCTAGGGGTGTCTGTAACCTGCACAGGGGATGGGCATCCCTTCCCTGCAGGGTCAATAGGGTAGGGGGTAAGCTGAGAGTTTCCTATACAGTAAGAATAAATTAAATTGGAGAAGGTATTGTCTTTGAGTTCTTGAAATAAATGGAAAGGACAAAGAAAGTTAATTTCAAGTAGAGGAAGTTCTCTGTGGCCAGGGCTCTTTGTGACAAGGAATCCAGTAATGCCTGAGCTAGAGGTGAGGAGGCACAGGACCTCCTCTGCAAAGCACAGTTGTTCACAAAGCGGCAACAGCACACCTCAGTCAGCTTGGGGGCCTTCAGGCTTACCCACTGTACTGGGATGGGTGGATGTGTGGGAGGGCAGAAGATACAATCAGGTCAGGTGCACCCTGGTGTGTGCCAAACAGTGCTGCTTTTTTGAGGCCCATTATAATGTAGGATGCTGGGAGCACAACGATCAGTATTATGAAGCACTGCTGGATTGCTGTGCCAGGTTTCTGACTCCCTACCAATGGCTCTGTCGTGTCGATAGGTGGTGCAAGTTTGCTACGGTTTCTGGAAATCTGGAGCAGTTTTTCCAAGATTGCAGGATGCGAGTTAGGCTAGTGGGATCGGAGAAGGGAAAGCAGAATACTGCCACCTGCAAGGAAAGGCTGAATCTTAAATATAACCCCTCTAAGTAGCCTGGCCAGTACTAAAACAGTGTCGTGTTGTGTGCATCACTTCCAGGGGCACTCAGGGCTGTGCCTGGGAGGTGGCATTTAGACAGGCCTAGCCTGTGAACCCCCAAGGGTAATGACCATATCAGTGAGAGCCCTGAGTTTGCTGCCAGTGGCTCCCCAGCCTCGCTCAAGCCCAGCTACTGCAGCTGGGAGGGGTGAGCCTGCTCGCTCCAAATGAGCTCCTGGAGAACAAAGGCTGCACGGGGAGGACAGCAAAGCAATTAGACTGTTAGTCTCCATGTTCTGCATGCCATTAAGTGGTTATGATGGAAAGTGAAAACCTTACTGATGCTAAGCAGAAGTGACAAAGCCCCTGGTGTCAGCTAAAGCAGCTAGGGCTGCTAAAAATAAAGAAAAAAGAGGATTTAAACCAAAGCTGGGTGTCTAACAAGTCCTTGCACGCTGAACATGCAATTGCATAGTTTGCCAGTCAGAGGGTAAACATGTCCTGTAAGGTTTGCAAATGGTTGTGTTACAGGTCTGGGAAATCTGGTGTAAATCAGAGGCAGAGTTAGTGGTGTGCAGGAGCATGAAGCCATCAAGACTTCTACTGCCAGAGGAAATCTGTCCTAGTGTTTCCAGTGGTTAACTTTGGGGTTGTGAAGTTGAAATTTATTACATGGAAATATTTGGCTCAGCTTATTCTTCAAAATAGATCCCTATGGATAGCTGTTCACAGGTCCACCCAACAGCAGAAAAAAAATAATGCTCAGGCCCCCCAGTGCTTAATGTAAGGAGACTATGAAGTTGAGGGGAGAGAAATGTAAGTGGTGCAGTCTAGCTGCAGGAATATTTTCCAAAAGGGTTTGTTTCCATGTCCTGTAGCTGGCAGTCACCCTGTCACAGCTGTCCAGGGAATGATTTCTCTTTGCTGTGGCTTTCTAGGTTTTTGAGTGTGTCTGTTTCACATTGAAACAAAAAAAATTCTTTTGGACTGTTTTCATCAAAAATGGAAACATCTGGCTTGGGTGTAAAAATAGCTGGGCATGTTCTCAGTGCAGTGCACATTTTGCTTCTGCTTGTCCTGATGTGCAAGAGCAGTAGGTGCAATTACTAGGAGGAGACTCGGGTACCCTTCAGTCACTGTGGCACTGATTTGCAAAACTCATGGTACATGTGTGTACCTCCCTGACTGCTTTCCCAAGTAGTTTTAATTGAAAGCAGTATACCTTCCAGCAGAAAGGTTTTCTGGAAGAGCAGTATGCTTCAGGAAAATGTTGTTTGGTTAAAAATGTCTCTAACAGCAAGAACACTCCTGGTGATAGAAGCAGTGGAGCTAACAGGGTTTAGACAGCCTTTCTACTATGTTGTTGCTTTTCTATGTTTGTGAATTAATCAAGGCCTTTCCCAGGTAGGATGGAAGAGCAAAGTTAAGGCAGATCATGCTCTGGTATCTCTGTCATTCATGCTCTCCTGCCTCTTCCCTGCTGCCCCTCCCTGCACAGCACAGTTTTGAATGGTATGACAGCTTTCTCCTGCTGCTACTGAAGTCAAGCAGCAGGAAAAAGTGGTGGTGATCTCCATTCACTGTAGGCCAGGAGCAGACCTTGCTGTTGTCCCCAGCTCCTCTGCTGGCTGGGCAGGTCCTGCTCTGGCCCACCACATGACCTGCCTCACCAAGCAGGATGGGTCACTTCACTTAATGGTGTGTGATTCTCTCATTGCTGAATCCAGGCATGATGGCATTCTCCAGTGAAACACGGAGTGCATCTGAGATGGGTGGGTAAAAACGCTGCATTAAGATCTCTTGCTAATAATCCTTGATTAATGTGGTTATACTGTTCTTGTTAAAGACTGTTGCTGGACAGGATTAAGGAATCCTATGAGAAGCAGGATTGGTTGTGAGATATCTCCCTGTATCTTTTAATCTCTCATGTGCTACAGTGTGATGTTTTCAAGTCTTCCTTTTGAAATGGCAGATAGAAACATATTGCTGCTGTCTAGAACCTTTAATCTTCAAATGGAAATAAGATTTTCTTGCAGAAGTAGGCTGCTTTTTCAGATGCTTTCAGAAATGCTGATGTTGTGCCTTGGTTGATCTGGCTAATTAAAAATGAGCTCCTGTCAATCAAAACTATTACTTTAAAAGTAATGGCAATAATGCAAAGTGCAGCTCTAGTAAATCAAAGTTAAACAGAAATGTGCCTCATTTCCTCTGTCTGATTCACTCAGGAAGAATTGAGTTTTTTTATTGTGAGTTTTAAAATTCACAGACCTTTCTGTTACAAATTTTACCCTTTTAATTCCTGTTGTCTGCTTAGATGACCAATGAGTGTTTATTCAAAATACTTCATGACTTGCCCAAAGTTTGGGAAAGGTATTGTGAGGTATTGCCTCAAGGTTTCTGGTGGGCTGAGTCCAGCTGTGTTTGAGGCACCTCCTCCACCTTGTGCTGACTGCATCCTGTCCCCTTGGGAGCACCTCGCTTCAGCAGACACTACATTTTGTTCCATGTAAAAATGGGCAGACTGAACCCATACCTGCAGGCCTTCTACCCTGATGTCAGTCCCTGAGTTGTACCATTCCCCAGAGTCTGCTGTCCTAAATATTCAGAAAACTGACCCTGATGCTGAATCCTTCTCTGGAGAGGCCCATCTCACTGGCTATGACTGGCTGAGAAGGCACCTATTGTAGGCTCCTTGGTTAAGCATGTACATATAGGGAAGTATTTTTACTGCCTCACACCCTTTGTAGTGTATTTAGCTTTTTAAAACCTATTTCTCCATCAAATAGATGAGATGTTTCAGTGAAGATATTCTGAGTACACAGTTTGACTTAGAAGTGCACATATGAAATGCTTATAAAGAAACCAGATTGTCAAGGTTTGAAGGTTATAAGTGTGCAGCATTAGGGTGGTGTCAGATCTGTCCCTGCCTAGCAAGCCTGTTTTCAACAAAGACACAAACCAAAGCAGACCTGCCTTTATATATTGAATTTCTCAAATGTCAGTACACAGGCTCTAGGTTCCTTAATGATTAATTAGACTCCAAATGGCAAATATGACCACCTAGCAGCAAAAACTGGTTAAATGCAAATAGTGAATTAACTCAACCTAAGTTGACACAAAAGACTGAAAACCAGTTCAAGGATTTTAAAATATATGTCTTATCCACCCCCCTCCGCCCACCAAATGTAAAGAACTTGACCTTCCTCTAAACAGCCTTGTTATAAAGAGACTCTGACTTCCCCTTCTTTTCCTATATTTGCTAACCCCCACTACCTCTCTTTGTCACTTAAACTTTCCTATGCCAAAGTCCCCCTGCTTCTGTCTGACCCGAGTTCCTTCCCCTGCTGACTCCTCTTATCTCTGACTGCTGTTCCTGGCCCTCCCATCATTTTGAAATAATGCTCTTTTGTTCTACCTTCGTGCACATTCTTGCACCCCACAGTCCAATAGCACTTCCCTCGTTCTTCAGCTGCTGCCTCATCCCTTCTTTCCATTCTTGCCTCAGGCATTTCTCCTGCCTGTCTGCAGCCCCACCGAACTGTGAGCTAAAAATCCTCACCTGGGAAGATGTAACTGGGGCAAATTAATAGCAGACCTGAATGTATCAGGACAGGCTACTGCGGGCTCAATACCTTTTCCCAAGTGTTGTAAAAGTCAGTCTTCCCTATTACTTCAACTGTTCTCCAGATTTAATTTGACACAAGCATGGTGGCACCAATTTCCTTCATGAGGTCCTACTTCAGCCCATCTCCTCGCAGGAGCCCTGGAAGTTAGCAGGGATCTGGGACAAAGAAGAGGTGACATAGATCCTGCACATATTTACAGCAGAGCCTCTTGCCTTCTCAAGGTGGAGGCCTCAAAGACAGTATCTTCTGGGTATTCCAGTGCTCTTACACCCCTAATTACATTCTCATGACTAAATCATAAGCTGCCTTTTGCTCAGGTCTGCTTGTAACATCTTCCTCTTTTCTGCTTCTGACGCGTGGGCTTTCCCTTTAATGTAGCAGCTGTTCAGTTCCTGCCTGAGAGATGGGATTGAAATACCTTCAGACGAGCAGAGGATCTTTCAAATTCCTTTTGAAATATACCTGGAAATTGCAAATTCAGCTCTCAGATGCAAAGCTCAAGTGCCTGCCACCCAAGGGGAGAAACCAGACACATGCTTCCTGCACAAACAGGCAAATGGCACAGATAGGAGACACAGCCTTTATGTTTAAGGACCTCTGCACTTCAAAATATCACCCCTGTTCTCTTGCAAGGGAGTCTCATGATGAGCAGTATTTTCCTTAGTGCTCAACCTTCCAGTCTTGCAATCAGACTGTTTTCATTAAATAAAATTGGCCTGAAAGCACAGGGGTGTTCATCAGGGTGGTGCAACTGGCCTAAAAAAGAAAAAGATATATAACCCCTCATTTTAAAGCTCTTTGGCTTTAGAGGTCATGACTTTGGAAGAAAATAGGGTGATGATATTGGTGTGCTATTGGCAACTGTTCTCAGCTGGCCCCATGTTTAAAGTGACATGAAAGAATGTTTTCCCCTGGATTTGCCTCTTTGGGATATGTCTCAGTGTGAAAGGATCATTTCGAAAAGTCTTTTTGTTTTGTATGACTTTTACATTTGAAACATTGTTTTTTTTCTTAGACTGAAAGACATGGATTTTTAGCCAAGCTGTTTTGGACACGGCTGTTGACATATGCACATTTAAAAGAGTGCACTTTGGTTAAAGTGCACTACCTGTGAAGGTGGAGGCAGCCTTGTGTCTTTCTGGTCATGGTCACCTGTGTGTTGAAGTACTTTTTCCTTTGCATGATGTGACCACACAAGGAATAAATTAAAACACTGAGCATCCTTTGTGCTCTGTTGGGTCCTCTCCCTTCAAGACCTGATTTTTTGATGGTGAGAAAAGAGAATGTGTCCAAAAAAATAAACCTATATAAAACAGCTCTAAGCTAGGATGGAAAGTGCATAGAATAAGCACCTTTTATTTCCCACAGGGTCTGCAGCAAAGCTGGGAATGATCTGCCTTATCTTTCTAAGGAAAAAAACCCATATTTACTTTTAAAAAAAATTCTAGAGTGTTTAAAAAGTTTTCAACTGAGTTACAAAACAAATCATACACTAGTTACCTTTATGATCTATTTAATGAAAACTGAAGCAAATCTGTGGACAAAGAAAAAGGCTGAGGTCTAGCAGAAATCTGGCAATAAATTTGAGAGCTCAAAAACCTTGAGAGCTGTGTATTTGGATCATGCTTTCATCCAGTGACAAAAAATTATTCAGTCACCTTCTCAACCCTTTGTTGTATGTGATACATTTGTCATTCTACTGCATATTGTGAATTCACCTGGCTCAGATCTATGCACGTATAAACATTATGATGAGAAGGAATTACTGCTGCCACCAGTGCCTGGCTGGCTGCCAGAGAGTTCACTGATTGCTGGGGAGATGCCAGCATTTATGAAAAACGAGTATTCTTTCAAATCACAAAATTGTTTTTGATTGAGGGTGAATTATGAATAGCCGCTGTGTCTGCGATGGCCAAATAAGTTTACTCTGAAATCAGTGCTCAGTGCTCTGATTGGCAAACCACTCGACAGCTATTGAGGTTTCTGGGCCTAATTTTCTGGTGTGCAGAGAGCTGCCAGTTGGGACTTGGCTTGCACAAAGGGAGTCAGGTCCCCAAGACCCTTTGCTGGTGACCAGCAGCCCTGCGAGGCTGCTCCTCTCTGCACTGCCTGACAGTCTCTCCTGAGCTGGCTCCTGCTGCTAATGAGAAGTGGAAAAACCCCTTTTGTCTGGAGGATGTCTGGAAATAGTCTGTATTTCCTTTAGTTGGTCCTGACACCTTCTCCCCTTTAGCACTGCCTTGGTTTGGCTGCTTTGGTGTGATCCTGCCTTGGTTTGGCTGCTTTACTGTGTTTTCTTTAGTTTGGTTGGGCTCGCTTTGCCCTCCTGTGGCTGACAGCAGATATTCAAGAGGTCTGTGTGGTGGCTGCTCTGCATGGACTGATCCCTGACATCAGGCTGGAGTTGCCCATGAGCCCGTTCCTTCTGCTCGAAGCAACTCCTTGGTAATGGTGCTCAGTATGTAGAACTTGCTTTTAAGGATAAACACAAACGTCTTGTCTTACCACTACCTATATTAGCTTTGCCTATATTGTTCTGAACATCTCTGACTGGAGTAGCTAATAGATATAATTGGTTTAGGATTTATTTATTCACCTTGAAATACAACCAGATTTTCATGAAAGAAGCCCACTTTCTCTGAACCCAAATAATTATAACCTCAGACAAAAGAATTCACAGTAGCAAAAGCTTCCCTGGTAAGAAATGAAGCATTCAAAGCCACTTCTCAAAATATGTACAATTCTACCCCAAAATAAGGTTAATATTGTTAGTTTCCTGCTGAAGCGTTCCATCTTCAGCTCTTCAGACACCTGTTGATGTTGATTCCATTGTTGGTTTGTTTTCAGTTGCTGATTTGTTGTCAGAAGGCAATAAGAATGGGTTGTTTTTTACTGTCTCTGAGGGTTGTTGCCTTCTCAGATGCCGCAGGGGGGAGTTGTGTCAGCAGTGTGCAGGATGGCTCCAGCAGATGCATGGAAATGCACCACCTTGCATGGCCCCCGCGCTGGTGGCACGTGGCTTTCTCCATCTGTCCCACCAAGGCACGGGGACACCATGTCCTAGTCACTCTGATTAAGCAGCTGAGACTGCAGGTGATGTTTGACTTTATCCTGAGAAGCTGGAGGTGTCGCATGTGAGAGTGGGAAACAGCTTCCAAATTTATAGCTGCTGCACGTCAGGGTGACTTACTCACTGGAAGGGAATTTTTTTCATTGTAGGATTTTTAATGTGAAGATAAGAAAAACTTCATGCTTTAATAGTGATGAGGAGGAAATGACTGAAATGAGGGATGCTGTTGATGGTTTGCATTTGACCCAAGAGGGCTCAGCAGGTACTGGTTGGCTATGTCTCCAGTTTCAGCATGGTTCAAGGATATTTGGATTTCTAGGTGGGAAAAGGAGAGGACAGCATAAACACACACAAATTAAAGCATTCTTAAGAAATTTGTCTTTAATATATTATATATGGATTAGTAATTAATTTGTATTTCATTTAAAATAGCTAAAATCTATGGAGCTTATGTCAGGTAAGGGTTCTTTTTCTCTGGTATGGGTGTAGTTCCCTATAAATCTCTTAACTGTTTGCAAGGTTTATGAAGAGGAAAGGGGGAAGGTAAAGGAGAGCAAACTTGGTACTGTATGAATTGCAACCCTCTAAAATAAACCACCTGAGATAAATGCAATAGACTAAAGAAAGCCAACTGATAATCCAAGGTAAACCAGCCATTAAAAGAAATAGCAGCTCTCCTTTCCCTGCTGTGGGAACGCTGCTACCCTGGGTAAGCTGACTTTATTTGATACCATGTGCTTGTTCCTCTGCCTATGGTGCCAGCCAAGGGTGACTGTCCCATGCAGAAGCCTGCCTTGCGGAGATACCTGAAGTTAGGGGACAATGATCCCAACACATATACTCCATAGTGTAACGGATTAAGATTTTTAGTGGGTCCTTTTCCCTTATTTCTAACTTTAATTAATGTTCCAAGCATATGCTATTGGCCATGCATCCTCCTCTAAATTCCTGAAATATATTCTCACAGTTTGTTGGGGATGAATTTTGTAAAAAGCTGGGAATTTCTGTTTGAAGCATACCCCAAATCATGTGTTTGATGCACTTCGCATAAAACACACAGAGTTTGGGAGGAAAATTGATTTTTCTTGTTCTATTGTAAGTGTAGGTAATCTTGTCCCTCTTACAGATACAGCATAGTGTTCTACTGCTAACCTCCAAAAAACCCAGAATTATTTCTTTCAGAGTGACAGTGACAACATCTCTCCATTTGATGCTAGAACTGTGTTCCTTTTTCGCACCTCTGTTTATTAAAGAGGGTGTTGAGGATTCTGCACCAGGCTTTTGCAACCAAGAGTCCAGGTACAGTAACAGGTGCATTCAAATGGTGAAAAACCAGTTCCTTGGCTGTGGCAATAATGATTCCACACAGCTCAACTGAAGATGGGTGCTGTGCATTGGAAGATACAACCCTGCCTGCAGCCATGAAATTTCCAAAGCAGGACTGGGATCCGAATGTGATTATGATGTGAGTCAGAATGTAATTATGAATGCAGGAGGGGATGTGGGAGTGCAAACTGTGTTTGATATGGTAAAATCTTCGGTGTGCTGTAGTTCTCAGCCTGAAGTTCTGCACCCATTGAAGATTTCCAAAGTTAGAGCTTTAGAGTTGCTTTAATGTGAAATATTTATTTTTACATTACAAAGAAGATAATGGCCTAGGAAAAAAAGTCTAGGGAAAGTGTTCACAAAACACCAGGATTAGGACTGTGAACAATTGCATAGAAAATTGCTTTCAGGTCCACATTTTAGAGCCAAAGTGGCACGAGTTCTCAGATGTGACAAGCAATCACCGTCTCCTCTTAGATGCTGCAGGGGCTGCTGAGTGCTCAGTGTGTGTTTGAAAATGAGGCCACTAATTTAGGCTTCTGTGTAGGGACTTAATGGCCTGATCTGAGGCATCCACTTCAGAAAGTTTTGACTGGATTCACGTAAATTCCTCAAGTCAGAGTATATAATTTTGTATTTCCTGTGGCCAGTCAGAGACTTAACTCCAGTTTTGCATTTCATATGCTGAGATGGTTTATAGCCTTGGGACGGAGGGAGGTATTTTAAGCAGTGCTATTCAGAGGACTGGTCAACCTCGTAAAACTGACTGGGTGTTTCTGTTCCTGCAAGCAGAGGGGAGCAAAAAACTGAGTGGATGCTTGATGTGACCTGGGGAGGGCTGACTCATCAACATCCTCACTCTCACCCTTGCCAGGGAGCAGGAGCTCAGTGGGTCTAGTCCCACCACCTCGTCCAGCTACAGGTATGTCATTCCTGGTAGGAATTGGCCCAGCTTGTTCTTACCAGCATCTTACCAGATGATGGTGACTCCTCAGCTTCCCCAGGCAATCTCACTAGTGCTTTGTGGTGGCTTCTGTTAAAGAGCATCCACCCCTTCTGATGTTCACTCTAACTCTTGTTTCTGACATCTTAAGTCATTATTTTCCCCCCTTCCTTTAGGAATATAATGCTTAGATGATTCTTTCCTATTTTTGGAAATTCCTCCATGTATGTGACAGCAAGTTATGTTTTCATTCAATCTTCTCCTCTGGGTGTGCAGGATGGTTGAAAGAATTATGACAAATACATCATGTCATGTTTTCTATTCTTTTGACACTCTTGGTTCTCTCCAATTGGCCTGTAGCTTTGTAAATGTAGTATTTCAGCCAAGGTCTAAGGACTGCTGGGTTTGCTGTTATTGTTGCTCCATAGGGATTTCTTACAGATACTGCATTTTAAGTCTGTTTGTAGTAAGATAACTTTGACACATATTAATTTCGTGATTCCTTACAAGCATCCCAGAAGCTTTCCTGAGCCACTGCCTTGCCCTTCCCTGCTTCATGCACATGCTTATCTTTACTAGGTGTAGGCCACTGCGTTTTTCTTCACTAGATTACAAACTGGGTTATGTTTTTAAAACTGTTTGCTCTTCTGCT
Source organism: Neopelma chrysocephalum (assembly GCF_003984885.1). Taxonomy (NCBI): domain Eukaryota; kingdom Metazoa; phylum Chordata; class Aves; order Passeriformes; family Pipridae; genus Neopelma; species Neopelma chrysocephalum. The sequence continues at coordinate 3,771,917 of NW_020897703.1, forward strand.
TTGTCAAAATCATGTTTGTTCTATCTCTGTCTTCAAACTTCCTTAAAGCTTTTGTCATCTGCAGAATTAGTAAGCATGTTCTTTTCCATCATCCAGATTATTAATGAAAATGCTCAAGTCACCCAAGACAGATCATCATGGAAAATATCCTTTCAATTTGACAGTGAACCACTGATACTGCTCTCTGAGGACAGAGTTTCTTCTGCACTGTAGGTCACATATCCTTCTTTTTTAATGATTATATCTGCAAAGAAAGCCTTGCTGAAGGCAAAATATGTATCATCGCTCCTTTATTAAAAAGAAGGAAAGCATGAAATGATCATGGATGCTCACGCAAATTTTGTCCAGTCCTACCATCTGATACCATTAAACCAGGGACAAACTTGATGGACAGAACAAGGTGGAAGAAACAGGCACAAGGGATTTTTCTTTCCACATTTATTTTCCTCTGAGTCCTATGGGATTTGGACAACCTAAGCTTAGACAGAAGAATACATGCTCATCTCCGCCAGTGCATAGGTAAGACTATTTCTCTTGGTTCCTTAGGTGTAATCCTGTACTGCATCCTGACCAGGCTGTCTGTACACAACTCCTAGGCACGGACGTGCTGCCTGGACACGCTCTTGGCGTTGTCCTGCCAGCCTCGACCTACTAAACAAGGGCTGGACCTTGGGAGCTCAGAGCCACACCAGCAGCTTTAATTGCTTTCAACCAGGATTTGAAGCACAGCCAGAAAATGCACCAGCTCTGAAAGCTGCTGTCTCAGCAGGGCTGTATTGACAGGAGGTTTAATGAGGGGAATGTGGATGGACAGACGCTGGAGAGTTGTTTTTAGACTTTTTGTGTGGTTTTAGCCCTTTTAGTGCCCACCATGGTAAGGTGGGCTTCTGCCCTGCCAGCCTGCAGCCTGAGCAAGACAGGGAGGGCTGAGGAAGAGATCTGGAGCAGGAGGCAGCCCAGGTGATCCACCCTGGCCCCTCTTTGGGATTGCACCAGCCTGCAGGGCAGCTGTTGTTGGAGAGAGCTTTGGCAATGGGAGCAAGCAGCCTGCTGGTGTGGAGGTATTGACCCAAATAGGTTCTTTCACCCAGTGTGCAAGAGGTATTTGATTTATTTACAGTTCTGGGCAGAAAGGGGTGCTGGGTGGTAAATCCACAAAGCAGGTATGATGACTACCAAAACTTTTCACTGTTTATACATTTTAGCAAACAAAAGCATCAGCGTTCATTGGCTACAAGTTACCTGGTTCTTTTATTAATTAGTATTCTATTTTCCATTGGTTAATGATTCTTTTGCTTCTTGTGCTACTTAGTCCTCATGCTTGGTCTTTCTCTTCTTTTGGGTTGGTGCTTTCTTGGGTCAGTGGTCTGTGAGTTGGTGGCCACCATCTCCCCTGCCAGAATTACCTGTTACCCAGCTGGATCTGATTCAGCACAGTTGACAAGCTGGCTTTATCTGTTTCTTCCCTGTTTTGGGGGTTCTGCCAGATGTCCTGGTGGCCTGTGAATTCTGCATTCTTTGCATCTACTATCAGTGGGCATCCTCCTCCCCAAGCTTTGTTACCTCCTCCTAGGTCCGAGATCACTGAAACACGTGGAGCCCCTAAACCTTAACAAGGCAATTCTGACACCTGGACATCATTTAGATCTCGCTTGCAGGCTGTTGTCTGTTTCACGGATTAAACCTCCCCTCTTGTTGATTAGTTTTGAGGGGATACAAAGATCAAACGCCAGAGAACACCCTTTCCTACGAAAACCGCGGCGTTCGGGCCCCACGGCTGTGGGGACGAAGGGAGGGCCCGGCCCGAGGCACCGCCAGGGGGCGGCGCTGCCCGCGGGTCCCGCCGCCTCAGGGCCATGGCGGCCGCCGCCTTTCCCCCGGTGTCAGGGCAGGGGCCGCCTCTGTAGCAGCGGGATGGCTTCTCCCAGCTTCTCCCAGCCTCCATGGCACAGCAGGAGAGGTGGCAGTGCCGGCCGGCCTGGAGCTGGGCGAGGAGTGAAGACCCAGGCGCGTTCCCAGGTGTGGGAGCTGGGCGCTGTCTGCCTGCGGAACGGCCGTGCCGGGGCTTCGTGCGGGTGGACGTGCGATAAATACTCTTAAAAAAAGGGCACATGCACCGGACATACCGTAGTTTTAAGCACAAGATCTGTGTGAGGAAAATGTGAGCGCGTACTGACTCACGCTAAATTTTGTAGGTCCAAAAAATTGCTGTCCCGGGGCGTTGGCAGCCTGAGCTGTCCCGAGGGCGCAGTGACCTGCCCTTAGTGGGGTGAAACGTGGGTTTTCCCAAAGCGTTTCCAACCCGTGTTCCCTGTCGGATAAGCAACCTTGGGGATCAGTAACGGCAGAGGAAGGGGAAATCCTGTGAACTGAGCCCCACCTATATGCAGAAAAGAAAATGCGTCTATGCGTCCTTGGATTTTGCCTGTGCTGCGCAGCATCCCACATAAATTAGTGGTGAATCATAACACAATGACGAATTCCAGTCCCTGTGACTACCTCTCTTCCCTTCCTTATCTGCTGGCTGCCGCCTTGCTTCGTGCTGAGCAGGTCACCAGACCATAATAGTTCAGTGGTTCTTGCACAGATGACTTGAAAGTACGGGCTGGGGAAGGGAAAAAAAAAGTAAATATTAAAAGCATGTCATAACTCTAGTGCTGTAGTAAGAAGATATTTCATACCATAAATGTTAGTTGCCGCTAATGGGAAGCATCACATATAAATAACATTCCCATCTGGTTAAATATTTTCCATTGGAAGGTAATTCCCAACTACACACTTTTTCCTGAAGCAGACATTGTCTCCTGCTTTGGCCTGATGCTTTGCCATGTGGGCATGTGGTCATTGATAGTACAGAGTGAGGTATCTTAAGCATTTAGTACCATATTCTTATCTTAATTGATATTCAGAACCCTCTGACTCGTGGGGAGGGGAGGAGAAGGCAGAGTTATGAATTAAAAGCACCTGTGTTTATGAGGCATACAAAGAAAGTTGATTTCTAGTAGCTTCATCTTGCAAGGTATGATACAAGCTAAGCTGGATAAAATGCTAGTTGTTTCTTCTCCTGAGGCACTTGAGTCACCTTTGTGTTATCAGAGGGCAGATTTTCAGTTGAATTGAAGTGCAATACTGGAACTAGCAATAATAATAATTCTTACTTCTGTATTGTTTCAGTAAGTGGTGCTAAGAACCTGTTCCTTGGTTCCCTCTCCTGTGCTTTCAGGGTGAGTTAGATGGATCTGGCATTCACAGCTTTGTTAATCACCAGAACCCCAGGTAAAAATAAGTGGATACTTTAAGTGCTGTAAGATTTTCTACTGACACTCAATAGCACCCTGGATGTTTTTCTTAGCTCTTGTACTGTCTGTGCATTGTAGTAGTTTCATCTTTGCAGCATAAACGTGTCTGAAGCCACATTGAGATGGAGCAGGAAATGGGGTGGATGTTTGAAGGTACAACAATGGGTTTTGTTATGTTTGGCAATTTAATTTCAACCCATTTTATTTGGCTTATTGTGAGTGGTAAATACAGTCCTTGAAAGTGCAGTATTTCAAGTTATGCAGAAAGAAGGAGCATTATGGACTTTAGTGCATCATACCACTCTTTTTCAGGGAAGGACAAATGACATGTACATCTTGTTTGTTTACTCTTGTGTTCCTTTTATTGACGTCAGGGACACAGTTGCATCCACTTGATATTTTCATTTTGAGTTGCTGTTCTCATAGCAGGAAGAAAGATGTGTCTTGGAAACAATGAATTTCAAATGGTGGGATTGTTAGAGATCGAAGGACTAAAACGCTGAAGAAGAGGGAGATGGTCTTTAAGATTTTTCATGAAATATTCTTTTTGACGCTAAAATAAAAAAATTTGCATAGTCTGATTTCTGCCATGCATACTTAGAGCACTCTTCTCCCTAAGTAGAAAAAAGGTAAGATAAAATAGCAAGGCCCTGTGCCCTGCCTTCTGGGGAGCAGCTAAGAAATCTCAGTGGCTGTTACAAGTTTCTTCAATGTTAGTTGGTGTTATGGGGCGTTGTTTGTCAGGTGATATTCTCATTGTCATAGATGTGATAAACCCCTGCCAGAATTTGGCTGGCATCCAGCTGCATGGACCCAGCTCAAACTGAGTGGGATTGCTTGTTAAATGCTGGTTGGAATTCCCACCTGGAAATTGAGGAAAATTAAACCAAACTACCTGGTGCCTAATAAGCTAATTTTCTACACTTGCAAACACAAATCAATTGGCTTAACAAGCACTACATTATTAAAGGGAATTAAGTTCCCCTAGCTGGTAATGCTTTCTGCCCATGTGCTTGCAGACAGCAGATGCTTGTCTTTGGTTTTTCCATAGATGTAGCATTTTTGCTTGCCTGAAGCCCACAGAGTACCCATAAATGCTGATCTTCATCCCATGGAGATGTTGCCGCTTCAGGTGCTCACCAATGTGGGCAAAGGCTGCCTGATCAGAACCATATGTTGAGTGAGGTAGGGAAATTCCTGATCTCCTGGCCTTTTTTGGGTCTCCACTAGGAACCACTTCCATATTGCATAACTTCATTTACACAAAGTGTTTGGCCAGTACCCCTGCTGAGAGCTGACTCGTAACTCTAAAGCACTGGAAAATACTGCAGGCCTTGTCCATGCATTGTTTATTGCATTCCTTACATTGAATCTGCGTGACATAAATTTGTTCCTGGATATGCAAACTCTGCTGTGGTTGTACCTGTTTTAGTTCCAGGGAATGTGTATTTTGGAGGGAAAGATTTATATCTTTCAGGCATGTCTTTGAATCACAGAGCACTATGATATTAATAGTTCTATGTTTTAATATTGCTGTGACAGTTTGCTGAAAACAGATGCATACATTTTCACAAACATGGATATATGAACACTCCCCTCTAAGCTGAGGGAATTATTTTTGCTCTGTGTTCACGCCTTTCAGCATCATGAGTGGCAACACTGACCACAGCTGATGTCACAGAGTCCATGGCTAACAACCAGGAAAGAAAAATCAGTGTTTTCATAGCCTTGTAATGCCCTATATATTTATGTAGTAGATTGAATGTCATGCAAAGTTTGAAACTGCACTTAGCTTTTCTCAGCTCCCTTGATCTGTCTCATAGCTGCAGTAGATGGTTCTCTCAGCTGCTGTCGCTGCCTCTCTAATCTGCACTTTGATTTTGTAGGCATTTCTTATCTGCTGGCTGTGGTCTGTTTGACACGTCCAGCTATGAAAAGAAAAACAGAGTGTTGAGAACTTGTGTGATAATACTTCTGCCACAGTATAAAGGAACTTTATGTTCCTTGCAAACTTGCCATATGCATCCAAAACTGTGTCTAAAAAAATTCTTATAAGCACCAAGTTATTAAATGCCAGTGTTACCCTAATTCATTTTGTGCTCAGTCTTCAATGGATATGAGCTGATGTATCTGTCTTGTATCTGTGGAGCTGTGTGCGTTGTTGGAGAAAAATTCAGAGCTGTGTAGTTCCCGGAGCTTTGTGATGACCTGTTTTTACTAAATCTGCTCATGATGATTAATCTTTGTGCCTGTATGTCTGTATTGTAAGGGCTGACACTGGATTCCCTAAAGCTCAGGCTGACCCTGGAGACAAAACCCTGGGGTCAGAAGCTGCACTGGACAGTGTGGAATTCAGATGACTGAACACAGCCAGTGACTTACCGCAGTGCCCAGGTTGCTGCTGCTCGCCTGAAGGTGGTACACAGGCTGCCCCTGAATTGGGGCGGGTTACAGGGCGTGCTGTGCCATGGGGAATCTAAAGTTCACAGCACCATTGGTGCTGTTCATCCTGAGCAGCAGTGCTGGCTGTGTGTCATGGCCCTGCCACTAGAGCCTTGTGTCACTGCATGGGAAGCTCATACACTGTGATGCGCAGTCTCTGCACCAGCCCTCTGTCTTCAGTGCAGAATCTGTCTTAACTAGGCTCATGCTGTTCTTTAGTATATAAATTTATTTTACTGTGTGTGCAAATTACAATTATTTTACAAGTTACAATCACATAAGCAGGCTTAAAATTTGTCTTCTTTGGTTTGCTTCTGGCTCCATTTGGGAAGCCAACTACCAATGCTCGCTACCATTTTGTCTTCTGACCTGAAAAAACTGGTGCAAAAGAAAATAAGTTGCTTCTGCTTTGTCTCCTGCTTTCCTGTGGTGTCAATGACAGAAACCTGCTCCTTCAGTGGCATAAGGCTACGGGTAAGTGTGTTGCTAGAGCTGTGATATACGTAACCAGCTGTTCATCTTCTCTAAGTGGGGAAGAAAATCACCCAGAGGAGCAATGGCTGTCCCTAAGGCAGCAGCTGATGTGGATTTATGAGCCTGTAGCAGACATAATCAACCTATTTACTTTCCCCAAAGCAGGAAATGAAACTGTCCTGTGGGAACAGACCTTCTGTACCTTTAAGCAATATACATCTTGCTTCCTGGGTGATTCTACTAGATGGGAGTCAAAAGCTGGGTGTTGTGCTGCTTCAGCTGTGGGAAGCTTATTTACCTGCTTGTGGAACAAGATCTGCTGAGGATGCTTGGGGCTTTATATCACCTGGCAGGTATCACAGTCTATCCTAAACCTTTGGAAATAGCTTTCTAATGGATACTTGCCTGCCTGGGGAAAAGACGGTACTCATCCTTTCTTTCTCATTACTTCAGGCTCTAAGCTAGCGCTAGTTTTTCTGAAATGGGGCTACTTTTCCCTGTGAGCTGACTGTCCTCAGCAATGAGCCATTTCAATGAGGAGCAGGGCAGGCTGGGAGGTGAGCCAGGGCTCAGGAAAGTGTGAGTGCCTAGCAGTGGCCCTAGAGAGGGAAATCTCCTTTACCTCTCATGAGACTCGGGAACACAGGAACTGTTCTGAGAGCAACGCCGTCCGTGCCTCTGATTGTTTGGATGCTCTCTTATCGCTGTGAGGCAAGTGCCTGGATGCAATCCTCTCGAGGGAAACCTGTTGTTGTTTCCACTATTTACTCTTTATTGTGGTAGTATCTGAGAACCACAGTCACGGTTCAGAGCCCCTGTGTGAAGGGAATTGATTATGAGCAGGATTGGGATGAAAGGGGATGTTTCCCCGGGGACTGGTTGAAGTTTGGTATTTTTCTCAAGGTTTATGGAAAAATACATTAGCTCCTGAATGAATGTCAGAGCTGTTGCTATTTATGGCCAACCTGAGCAATGTAACTCCTTTCAGCATTTTACTTCAGGATGTGAGCGGCAGAAAGCTGAGTCCTGGAAGAGGAGTTTGTAAGCCAAGATACAAAAGTTTTTCTGCATTCAGGTGGTACATTTCAGTGACAAATTCTGGCATTTTTAGGCTGTACTTGTGGTTTCAGAAAATACTGAAGTAAAACACAGGTTTGAGATATGGAAGTCCTCTTCAAGGAGGGAACTATTTGCTATCTTTTGGAAGATCTAGTAGAGAGTGTGTTTAAACATTTGCATGATGCAAAGTGAGGAAGTTGGTAAATGACTGTGGAAACTTTCATTGTTTTCTGTTAAGTGTGACCTTTTCTTACCCTTCTTTTTCTGTTTTATTTTGTTGGCTGAGTTTGGTTTTGCTTTTTTATTTTTTTTTTATCAGAAGAAACTCCTTGGGAGTTACTGTAGATCTACTTCAAAATTTCTTTGTAATGCACTGGGATTTTTTGCTTGTCTAATTCATGCTGAGAAGCAGTGTAGTCCACAGGAAGCACCATTAATTTCAAGGAACCAATCAGCTGTAATAAGGCTGATTAGTTGAGATTATTAGGTGAGAGGTTTTGCAATATTGAAAGTGTCAAGCTATTACCAAATTTTGCATTGATTTTTCCAATTGTCATATTTTTTGACAATTGTTGACTGGAAAAGGAAATGAGTATTCATGTTCCTTCTTTTGCTGCCTCTTCTTTTAGAGAGAGAAGTAATTCATTATCTCACGGATAGAAAACAATTAAAGTGTTGTGTCTTTCATGACTGACTGATAATGGAGCAACAAAGCAGTGTCTCAGACCCGCAGTTCTTACTGGAGTTCTCAGGAGGGAGGGGAGTACTGTGTGCAGCTGAGCTGGCATAAGAAATGTCTCATTTGTCATGTGCTGGGGGTGATTGAAATCTCCCTGTAAGCTACTCTATTAGATATGCTTAAGCACTACTGAAAAAAATGCAGGCAGTAGAAGAAAATACCACTGCAAGCACAACCTGAATATAGTAATACTTAACTTGTAGGCAGAGCTCCACTTATCTGGCTGAGAGCCAGCTTTTTTATGATACAGGCATCAGTGTTTGTGTAATGTGACCCTTGTCAAATCCAAAAGCTAATATTTGAGTTAGTCCTCTCTGAAGATAAACAGGAACTGTTTGAGTGAGAATTAAGGTGTTGTATACCATGGTCCTCAGAACACTATCTGGGTACTTTACCTTGAATCCAAAGAAATGCTTTGCAGATGCGTATTCAATCTGTGTTCAGAGAAAGTTCTCTTAAAAGCTAGTTTACATAGTTTAAGTATTTGGGGAGGTTATAGCAAAGAGGGAGATCTTGGTTTTAATCAAATGCAAAGCATTCTGGAGTTGATTTTAATCCTTCAACTGGCTTTTCAGGTCAAGCGTTTAGTCTTGATGGTACTAAAGAGACTGTCTTTTGGAGAAGTTCAAACAGGGCTTCTGTATTCCTACAAAGAAGAATTCTGCAATCCCAGTCTGGCTGTGCAAGTGTGTCTGGTCCACAGTTGTCTTCTCCTCTACACAGCACAGACAGAGCTTACACAGCAACCTCGGTTTCAGCACATTCATTCCAAACTGCATCCACATATACATAAATAGAATTAATCTCCCCACAATTGCCTCTCGCTCAGTTTAACCACTGATGATTTTGTTTCTGAAAATGGCATTTCTGACTATGTTACATACCAACTCAGTCAGATTTGAAGACAAGCAGCAACATAAAGACTTACTATCTGGTCAGGATAAATGTAAATAAATCAAAGGTAAAGGATTCCAGGATGCCATTGCTGGTGGGTGTCAGAACACCACCTTCCCCCATCACCAACCCCTAAAAAAAAAATAACTGTAGTTGGGTGGCTGCAAAGTTTAACATAGGTTAGTAGAAGCCTGTGAAAAACAATCTGATGATGCAAATCATGGTAGTACTAGTAGTGAAATATGGATGGAAATAAAAGCAAAAAACTAAGAAGGCAGCAGCCACAGTGATGCAACCGGGGAAAGGAACAACAACAAATGATCACTGTGTTAAATCCAGTTAAGAATGAAACTGTGTGAGAGAGAGACACACACACTAAATGTAGTATGTTTTTCTTTTACCAGGCAGTATTCATGTAGCATTCAAAGCTGAATGTGAAAATCTGAAAATATCATGATGCTATGAAAAGAGGATTATTGTGCAAAAAGAAATTTCTAGTAGTGAGGAAAAAAGCATTTCGTACTAAGGGCAAGCTTTAACTATTGAGATAAGAACAATAGCAACTGTTAATGCTGATAATCATGAACATTTGAGGTTTTCAGGTTCTTGCCAGGCTCACCACATGCTTTGTCAAGTTAAATGCTGGGAGGAAGCAATGTAGCTGGAACTTGCTGGAATGCATTAGGTGGAGAAGAGGAAACCTTATTTCCTGACAAATAACTTTTTCAGCTAATGCTTTTTTTGCAGTATTTGGCCAGCTGCACTATTGAGTGAAAATAGTATGTGGAGAAAGATGGCAGAACTCACTGAATAATATATAATCTTAAAGAATAAAATGTCTCCATCACGGGATACCGCAGTAGGCTGAAGTCTCATCATTACCTACATAAAATTATTATTCTGTGTAAGTTTCTTGAATTCTGTGGATCTCAGGAATGTCAGAAAAGCATCTTTCCGCTTTTTCCACCTCAAGTCCCTGTTGTCATCTGGGTGGCAGAGCCATGGCAGGACAACTGCTGCTGGTGATAAATGTGACTGTGAGCTTTGCCCAGGGCCCCAGTGGATGGGGCCCTGTGTCATGGAGGGGCAGGCACATGCCTTGCTGCTGAGTCCACAGGCAATATTTCATGCTACTTTTCCCAGAGGATTTAGACAAGAAGAAAACCCCTGCAGAGTTTAGCTGATCTCTTCTTTACTCTCATATTGAGCCTTGTACAAAGAAAGTGAGAGCAGACACCAAGTGCTGTATTGTAGTGTAATGATTTGGATTTATAGAACCAAAATAATCTTTCAGGTTACTCCTGTAGGATGATATCAGAGAGGGATTTTTGCCGTGCTTTGTGCTATAACAAGCAAATCAGCTGAGTTCTGAGTTGATATTTTTGTCTCTGGCTTCAGTACTTATTACAGGTAAAACATTTACCACATTTTTTATTTTATTTTAAATTATAGTCTAAAGACGTATTTTACTCTATTACTTGAGGTAGATTAGGCATTAGTGGAACAACAGTGGATTAATACCCCCTGCAACTGCACTGTTCATGCAGGCAAAATTCTCTGTCTGTGTTGCCCAGGAGTATTGTACAGGCAGAGATGATCTCACCCTGTCTGCATTTTGAGCTGACCAGGCACCATATGGATGCAGTTAGTGCAGTGCCCCGTTTGAGCTAGTAAGAGACGTGGCATATTAGCTTGGGGCAACATCTGACATTTAACATGTCTTCCAGTTGGCTTGAAGCACAGGCACAGAGAGCTTGTGTCTGTCTCAGTGTGAACGTTGCCTCTGCCTGAAAAATATTGCGCAAAACTCTGCGTGAAAGACTTGCAAAGTGATTTTGTGAAATCGTTATAAAGTGAAACACTCTCAGTAATATGAAATTACTCCTATTAGAGCTGCAGATTGAGTAGGTCGTGTATGATCAAGAAGCACCAATTCAAGTTCTCTTGTCCCTGATTTTCTATAAACACTGATTTTGTTAGTCTCTCACTGCTGGCATAGATTTTGACTACTGTCACATCATGCAAAAGGGGACTGTTTGAAATTGTTTAGTTTTCAGGCTGGGTGCTGAATATTGTGATAGCATAGGCACTTTAAGAAATATCAGGAGGAAAACTTCTCAGGAACTTTGTCTCTATTACTTTATAGAACGAATTATAGGTGTGCAGATTTCTTCAAAATTAATGAGATTTGGATGCCAAATATTTTTTAGCACAATAATCCTTGTACTAAATAGTAAGGACGGATATGCAGGTGCTGCATATAGAGGTACACGTGTAGCATGTACATACATAGGTGTATGTAGAGTTGTACACTGTAGAGTTGTGTGGCAAGCCAGGTAGCTCTTGAGTTTCCACTCTCATTTGTATCTCTCGATACATCTTCCTCTCTTCTGTAGAAGGAGACTTTCTTTTCAGGCACTGAAATTTGACAGCAGCAAACAAATAGGTGAGGAGACATTTTTCCTTTTGAAGATTAGAACCCTAATCCAGGTTTTTCCTTCTGTTGTCTCCAAAGCTCATCAGCATTTTGTCTCTTCTGCATAGAAAATGATCCAAGTACGGTAGGTATGAAAAACCCAGTATCTATTAATCTGCATCCTGGAAGCCATTAACAAGAATTCATAGCAGAACCTTTCATTTTATCAGAGTTATATAGAAAATTGGAGAGTTTCTGGAAAAGTACAAGAAAACATCAAGAAACAACCTAGGAGATGTTAGGAGTGGAACAGGGGAAAGCTGCTTCTCTTTTGAGGAATGTATGGTGAGAAGGGGACTTGGGCAAGTCTGTTCTGGAGTCAGAGCAGAACCTGGCTTCCACTGTGTGAAGTGGCAGAAAGGCACCACTAAATAAAGAAACTGAGGAAAGCCAGAAAGAACAAGCTGTTTCTCAGCAGATACGTGAGAATGGAGCAACTCCCACGGGAGGCCAAGCATGAAGGAGAAATGGCCCAGCCAGCATGGCTGCCTCATATCCTAATATAGCAGACTTCTTGGCAAAGCAAGGGGGTGAGGCCTGGTGGAGGAGGAGAGCTGGTTTTGCTTTCCCAAAAACCTGTTTGGAGTAGCAAAGAAATCCCACTGGCTCTCTTACAGCGAAGCTGTAACTGGCTCTGTTACATCCTCTGTTAGGATTCAGTGATCTGTCAGTGAAATCCAGCTGTTGGAGATGTGTTCCTCAGTTCTTCTAGCAGATCCTGCCTGCTCCTCGACTGCAGGAGGTCTCTGGTCAGTGGGGAATTAGCTAAATGTCTGCACAGGGGGAGACCCCATCCTGCTGTTAGCCGTATCTCTCCTCTTCCCGCCCCCCACTGGACTCCCCCCGACCTGTCTCCCTCAAGCCTGGTTGGAAGCAGGTAGATGTGGCAGATGTGTGGTGATCTGTGAGCTTGTGCTGCAGACCTGGGGAGGTTCTGTTCCCAGCATGGGCTTCTGCAGGCTCAGGCTGAGCTATTTTGATATGTGTAAGATGTTGCTTTTGCCTATTCCTGAATAACTTTTCTCATACAAAACAAACAAAAAATGTAAGGAAAACAAAAAGCATTGACAACATTCCACAGTAAAAGTCACTTCTAGCTGTAAATCCTGGGCCCTGCCTCTGCAATATGTTTTGGCAGGTAGAGAGAAGATAAATATTGTGCTCATTGCTCACTGACTCTTTGGTCACTTTGTCTCTTACATGGCAGCTGTTGCACAATAACTTCTGATTCCCTACTGTCATTTCCATCCTTTTGAGCTGTAGACCTTATTGACTCTTGTTTTAACTTTTTTCCCAGTTTTTTTGGTGCCTCTTGGTTCTGTCTCATCCTTTCTTTTAAAGCCTTTCTTCGGGGCACTCTGCCAGTGTTTCTCAGTAGCCTTTCAGCTCCTTTCTCCAGTTCCCCACCCTTCCTATTCACTCCTTCCCTCACATGTTCCTTCTCTTATGCACATCCCACTGTTCCATTTCTTATCCACATTTTCCTATTTTTTCCTCCTCCCACACACTTCTTGTCTTAATGTCTCCCTCCACTCCTAGCTGGATGTCAACTATTGTATCATTAAGAAGTAATGGGAACTGATTTTAAAAAAAACCCTGTTGGATTGTTTTTTAGGGTTAGATTTGTAGGATCCTATGCTTTTTAGCAAAAGAATTTACAGCCACTCCAAAATCCATTAAAACATTTCCAAGTTCTCACCTTATTTGAAACTGGATGTCATATATATTACATATCTATGTCATACATAGTGTTTAACAGCTACTGCATAACGTGATCTTGTTTTAATTGAGATCTCCATGCTGCTCAGCCTAACCCAGAAATGCATACTTCCGTGTCCTGCAGCTTGCCTTCCCTTTGGAGAGGTGTGCAGTGGCATGCAGAGGACACAGGCATTCCTCTAAAGAGCTTATGCCTGAACATGCCAACACAAACCCCCTTCTTTTCAAATTTACCTAGGACCTATTTACACAGGTCTTACATGACATGTCACCTCTTAATGTTTTCAGTCGTAACCTGATCTCTGACTTTCTGTCTCCAGCCTTTATCAACAGTAGAAGGGTAAACCTTGAAGGGAAATGAAGGTTATTTAGAAGAAGTCACACAGTGCATACAGCTTTCACTGTGATCGTGTGGAAGTGACAATTGACTCTGCAGATGCAGACAATTTCTGTGTGTTCATTATTTGTTTAGCACTAGTCAGATGTTCTCGCTGCCCCTTTTTCCATGTCTCTCACAGCACTGTGTTGAGTTGTAATGATTCAGGGACCGGGCGGCTGGTTAATGCAGCTCATGTTGTCACCCTCATGGGGCTCGTTTGCCTACAGGCATGTCAGAAGGAACAAGTAATATAAGGGCATATATAACTGTAGTTGGCAGCGTACTGAAAAGATGCTGAAACTCCCTTTAAATGAATAGTGTAGGACATCAGGAGCTAAGTAGCTGAGAAATAAGATAAATTTGCTTGAATGGTGTTGTGTTTCTGCAGTTAGGCTGTGTCTGGTACTTGATGTAAATGAATATGTGTATGAGGTGTGCAGTGTAGACATCCCTTGTGTACTATTTGTTCTTAACACTGTCTCGCACATTTTCAGTATCTGTCACAGTTCACGTCACCCGCACTTCTACACAGCCTAGGCCTAATGGGAGGGAGTAAAGAAGACAAAGCCAGAGTCTCCTCGCTGAAGTTGATGGCACGAGGGTTACAATGACCTTCTGCTCCCTGCATTCAGGAATTTGAAGGTTCAGGGTTTTTTTCTGCAAACCTTTAGGGAAGAGTAGACAAGTCTGCAGCACGACTGACACTGTGTTAGTTGATGTTCTGCTCTTTCATTGTGTGCCTGCACAAGCCTGAGCCTGCATGTGCAGTTTCATACTGGCAAGGCGAGAGTGAACCACGTATCCTTTCTGTTGGTGCAGGCTGGGCTTGGTTTAGCTGTTGGGGATCACGTTGCAGAGCAGTAAGAGATGCTTGCTTGTTCTCTCTCTCTGTTTTGGATTATGACTGTTGACTGAATGTGTGTGTCCTTGGGTTTGCTAATTCTCCTGCAACAGGCACTACAGGTTTTCTGGGGACTTCGCACCAGTACTCAGTAGATTGTAAGAGAAATGTAGGACACAGCCACACACACACAAAATCATGCAATCTCTTGTGATGATCTGGTGTGATCATCTGCTGAGATATTCCAAGGATCTGCAGGGACAAGTTGTTCCAAGGCCAGATTTTCACTGAAGGGAGTAAAGAGTATCACTACTATTACTGAATTTGGACAGTCCCTTGTGTTCAGTGGGTGAGGAAATGTTGGAGAGGTTAAAGCTGTTCATTGGCAGACCAGCAATGCTAGTGTGCAACCTTTCTGCCACCCAGTATTATACAGTTTCCAGTTTGGATCAATTCCAGCTGTCAGATCCCAATTTACTAAGCATGTTGGGAAGGACACAAGTTTTCTTTTAGAAGGTCAGTCTTATTTAGGGTTATTGAAAGCGAGTAAACCTGTTCCACCTTTATGAGGAAAACACTGCTGTGGAGTTTTTAGGAGCCACATGGTTATAATGAATAATGGGTGTTTGATACTTTGTGTAGTGTTTAGCTCAGCCAGAGAAAGAGAAATAGTGGGTCTCTTCTTTCTGCCTTGGTGTTCAAATGAAGGAAAATCAAAGCTGTTATACCAGAGCTATATATCAGCTAACATATTTTAGGAACTGTGGAATGATCATAATTACAAAAAAGTCCTCCAGAAAGGAATTATGACTCATAGTTTATGCTCTCTTTAGTGTTGCTATGGAAAAAGAGGTTAGTGCCAATGGTCATACAGCAATATTAATCTCTGATCTGAAAGAAAAATAAATAACAATCTCTAGCTTAACCCAAAGCAGATTTATTCTCAGTTACTGCAGCACACTCCATTAAAGGGGATAACCATGTAAGAAAAATTAAAGATGACATTGATTATCAGTTCTCAACATGCAGTTAGAGACAGTTCCTTATTTGAATTAGTGTGTACTTCAGACTCACACAAATGACTTGGTGGAGTGAGAGGAAGGGAAAAAAGACTTTTTGATCAAAAGGAGGGCAGGAAAGATCAGCCACCAACCGACAGCTGCAAGCATGCTGATTAAAACTTCTTTATGCATGCAGTTAGACTCAGCCTGGGGTGGATGCTGGTTCAAATGCAGATCCTGAAACAAAGCCGTGGCAAGGGGCCGTTTAGAATGGTGGAAAGTGGCTATCAGCCTTTTTCCGTTTATTTGGGAAAGCGAGGGCTGTGAGTCAGAGCACGGTGGATACTTACGTGCTGAGTCAGCACCCTCCGGGCTGCTCTGGCAGTTGTTTCCTGCCCGTTGTTTAGTTGCCTGGGCAAAACCCTGACCAGGACCGGGGCCAAACAGCTGCGTGCTTGATTTGCTTTGCTATGGGTGAATCTTTTTCTTTGCCTGCAATAAGACTACTCAACACCTTCCTCTTGACACGCAGAGTGAGCATGTGTCTTAGAGGGTCACAGTAAAACTTTTCCACCTGCATACCTGACTTTGTTTTCAGGAGCTGGAGCTGCACTTGTTCCATCATACGCAGTTGCTGACAGCAAAGACCTTGCAGTCCAAACTTAGCTTGAAATTTTGCTCACAATGCACCCTGCAAAGCCTGCCTTTCTGCCACACTGCTGCATCTGCTGTGCTGATGGCAGTAAAACTTTTTTGTTCTGTTGATGAGCTAAACAGATTGGACTGGGGAGATACACAGATCTCATGTCCTGCATCTATGCACACAGCTCTTACTGATGGTCACAGGAGTTGTACATGTGGCCCAAAACCACTGTACAGCTCAGAGGGTCCTTTGAGCTAGTTGAAGGCTTTTCGTTGATTTTCAGGGTTGGGTTGGCCCCTTGTGAATAGTTTGCCCTCTAACAAATTGCCATTACTTCACTAATTCTTCTGAGCTTACCTCTTTTTCAAGAGTGTGGCTATCAGTCATCAGTTGTGTAGCTGTTTGGCTTTACAGCCTACAACAACAAAGGGTTTTCATTGCATCGGTGTAAAGGCTATCAGGTACATTTTGCCTTCTGATCCTTTTCCTCTTCCCTTTCTTCTGTCTGTTGGAGACAGAACATGCTTCATTCAGACCTGCATTCTCTTATTTGACAGTGAAATGGTCCAGAAAACCTGTATCTGTGCCTTTTCACAGAGGAGCTGGCTCGTGCATTAGCATGTGGGGGTCAATGGGATGCTCTTTGCTCTTTCCCCTAAAAGGGCATAGAAATGTCAGCTAGTTTTCTGTCATTGAAAATGGAAGTATCAGCAGCTGCTGAGTGCTGCTAGTTTAAATATTTATACCATAAGGGCTTTATCACACCCTTTTTCTTTGTGCAAAGCTCCCGCCGATTTCAGTGGAGGTGAAACTCCGAATCTGTGCAACAGCTAACAAGTCATGTCTTCCAAGGAATAATGGTACAAGTGGAGCTCACTGTTATTGTGCCAGGAAGCATTAACAAGCAGGTTTTTAAAAAAATAATTATGTAGACAAACCTGTCAGCACAATCATGAAATACCCGTGCATATGCTTGACATCTGCCACCATGACAAGATCCAGGCACATACTTGAGATACTTGAAAGAATACAGTGCTGCTGGTCCCACGTTCTGTCTCCCTGAAATAGTAAGTTTAGCAGACTGATGTTTTCAGTCAGGTCTCGAGAATGGAAGGCAAGGGGACATCTGGGAATCCTGAGCTTGCTTCATCCTCTGGTTTATAAGATAGCAGAAAAGCAGACATTCATGAGTTAACATTTTTCTCTCTTGCAAAGCATACCTTCTTTTGTTTGTTAGGATTACAGACCCACCTGTCCTTGTAAATGTACAATTGTGATGGAGAAAATGTTTAATTTTAGTCCTGCAACTGATGGTGGTGTGTGTACTGTATTCTGAAGTGGATATTTGAGTTAATTCTCACAGATGCTCAGTATCTGCATTTCCAATGGTTTTACTGGATAGCATTGTAATGCTCTTAGAACACTGTGCATGGGATTCATTTCAGCATCTCTGAAAGTGGATAAAGCATGGCCAGGGGTATTGTTTGAATTAAAGCTTAGCAGGACAAACAAACGGGGCATATCTGAAAGCGAAATGTAAACATGATGCTGGAGTTCCTGGTTAGCGCTTGGTGGCTGCGGGAGGTTGACAGCTGCTACATAAAGGTTAAACGTGATTTCTTTGGTCTGTCAGTAAAATTAATCCTGCTAAAGACTATGTGGCACTCTAGAAGACATGAGTTTATCTGTGTGCATAAACAGAATATAGACTTCAATATAAATATGCTTTTAGGACTATTTAAAGTATTAGGAGTATGCTGCAGTCCATTAAAAAATGCAGATGGAGCTAGGAGATTTTGGAAAGTGCCTGACTACATTTA
Organism: Neopelma chrysocephalum; assembly: GCF_003984885.1. Lineage (NCBI taxonomy): Eukaryota > Metazoa > Chordata > Aves > Passeriformes > Pipridae > Neopelma > Neopelma chrysocephalum. The sequence goes on from NW_020897703.1 coordinate 3,789,703, forward strand.
GATGGGCTAGAAATCTGATAAGTATCTGGAAAGTAAAGCACTGGTGTTTGCATTGCTAAATAACAGCACAGAATGAGAAAGAAAATGGTATAGGTACAATGGGGACATGAACTGAAGTAATAAATGCTTGACCTTTAAATTTCATCTTTGCCAGCTTCTCAGACTCCTGCTCCCAAACACTGACATGGCTGTGTTTTATATTATGCTTTTATTTGTCATATTTGTAGTTAGTTACAAGTAAAAATTATTGAAATCCATTGTAGTTAATACAAAATAAAAACATAGCTGCACGAGTTATACCATGATTTTTCTTAGAAACAGTATCTCCTATATGATACCATAGACTTAAGAGCTTAACTCTTAATAGAACTCGCCTACACTAAGCTCTTACTGACTAACTTCCAGTGTGATTTACTGGTTACAGATATTACCCCTCTGGAGTAATACCTGTAAATTATTTCCTAATGGTATTTCTGCTGTAGCTTTCATTTCCCCTGTAATTCGTGATTCTAAATACAAGTTGAAGGAAGCAACCTTTTAGTGCAATGTTAAGTATCAGTAGAATTTTTATATATATAAAAAAATAAAAATAACCCACTGCATAAACAACCAAGGATGTAAGGTAACTTGTGGGTATTGTGCTTCCCTTTCCTCCCTTCCCCCTTACCTTTGTTAAGTGACAGGAATGAACATTCATAGTGAACGAACTACCTTGCAACCTCTCATTTTCAATTACTCTTGAAAAATTACAGACTAGTAATTTTGAGAGTAGGTAGGTGACTTTGATGAAAGTTATTAGCAGAGAATCAAATCCTGTGGCTCTGCAGACTCATACTTACGTAAACTCATCCCTGCCATGAAGTTCAATCCATAAGACATTGCTCCCTTTAGACATGCCTGAAAGGGTATTTCACCTTTTTGAAATGATTGTCCTTACATCCCTGTAATTATCTAACTCTTCTGTGTAGATATAGCTCTATATATGAAATAATTTGTAAAAAGATAAATTATGCTATTTTCAAAATACTCTGAGATACAAAGTTGTGCAGGTGCCAAGTTTGATAGTATATTGCTAAAAAGACTAAGAATTAACTAGTGTTATCCGAGTATATATACTTTAAGCTGGGAGCATAGATTTAATATTGTGGGGGTTTATTTTTGCTTTTTCGCATTTCATAGCATTTCATACTTTCTTCAGACTATCTTCATGTTTCTACCAAACTCCTATTTTTTTTCTGTACCTTAGAGGTACAGCAACTGATCACACATTCATGCTTGCCATTAATATATTTCCATATTGAAAAATATCCTTTTGTTTCCACCTAAACACAGTAATTTCTTCCAATTGAGTAGAGAGAGACTACTGGCAAAAATCTTTCCCCCACTAGAAACCAATTTTTTAGCTTTGCCCTCTAAGCACTCTGCTCTTTTAGTCCTACAGTGCTGTGGAGCAAAGTCCCAAACAAACTACAGATGTGTGCACAGTTACTGAGGCTTTTAGTGTTCATGGAGCATGGCAAGGAAACGGAAATCAAATGTTCTCACTGGTATTTCTACGTTTACATACAAAACTACTCACAGTGCTCTGAAATACTAAGAGAAGAAAAGAGAACAGAAATGTTTAGGTTTTGACTACTCTCCATGCATTCCTCTGACCTTAACTCTAAGAAAGCCAGCTGACCAGCTCGCTTCTACTAGACATACTCTCTTCCCGCTGGTCTCTTACACCAGTTGGCAGCGTCTCTAAATTCATAAAAACCGGTGACTCAGCCTAAAGCAGAGCAACATTGACTTTGTTTACTCTGCATTCCAACACGATGCAATAAATTATCACTGCAGAGAAAAGGATGGAAGAGGTTTAATTGCTGCTGCTGCCTGTGTAGCTGAAACTAGTTATTAGCCTCAATAAAACCGTGCGTATCTGGAAGATGAAGGAGGGCTCAGGATGATTACGCTGTATGGTCTACCTGCAGGACAGCTGCTTGGGCCTTTTCTTCATCAGATTGTTCCATTTCCCCGCTAAATGGGTTGTTTCTTTCATCATACAGTTTCTGGCTAGAAACTTCTAGAGGCATCCCATACTCTTCATCATCATCTTCAACAATGGACAGCTCGATGTTGTTGTTCATCATGGCTTTCCCTTCCATTCTGGCTTCCTGCTCTAGAGAATCGACCACTGCTTTGCCCTCCTCGGTCAGCGAGGTGGTGGGTGTCATATCCGAGTGCATGTCAGCGAAGGACATTTCATCCTCATTCTCAGCTTGGTCATTGCTTGCAGTTTCCGATGGTCTGTCCTCGGCTTCCGCAGGGCTTTCTCCTTCACGGCCTTTCTTCGTGCTGAATGCGAGGGGAGATACTTTGAAACCCGAACTCTTTGAAGAAGAGGACTTCTGATGATGTACAGTAAGTGTTTTCTTGATCTTTTCTCTCCGTTCCGGTGACACAATCTTTGTGCTGATCTTGTTCATCTTCTTCTCGATGTTTTGGCGGGAAAATGCTTTCTTGAGGCTGTCTACCTTCTTGAGGCTGGACCTTTTAAGTTTCTCAGCTCTTGATTCTTCTGTTTTCTCCTCTGCACTGTCATCCACATCATCTTCCTCATGAAACATTTCATCATCTGAACCCAATTCCACTGTGTGCAAGGTTTCTTCCAGTGTTTTGTTCTCATCCACAGGCTCCTCTTTCCCTTCTGTAATGCTGGGAACAGGCTCTTTTGCAAAAACACTGGCAGGGATCTCATTTTCCTCCTGAAAATAATTGACAATATTTGAGTTTTATAGTTCTCGGGACCCAAATTTAATAACCAAAGCACAACCCTGAACAATTACTTCCTCCCCCCCAATGATGAGATGAAGAAAGCTGAACATTTCTTGTTATTTCAGTATATTTAACCAGTAGCAAGCCACTCAAAGGCCACTGAATCATTATATGGTAAAGTTTAAGACTAATGAGCTGTGAGAATTCTCTTTCAAAGTGACTTAGAATGTATGCAGGATGGAAATCCCATTCTTTGTCATTTAAATTAGATACTCTTCAGTAAGAGTTTAGCTGTAAAGTTGTACACCTGTCCCTGGGGAGAAGGTATAAAGTATGGTGGCTAACGAGGTTGTACTGCAGACCCCTGTGTAGACCTACAGAAGTCACATAACCCCACAGAGCTTTCAGTTTCTCCAGCCAAAGATTAAGAATATCTTTGAAGAGATGTTGGTTGCATCTGGGAGGTATCTCAGATGGCAAATGCAACTAGCACTTTTGCTGTATTTCTGGAAAAATGTATGTTGATTGTTGATACTGAGACACCACGCAGTCCATGATGTTTAGAGTATATCCTATTTTAAAGCTATTTACAGAAAAAGAAGCTAGTAAATTTGGTTTGTAAATATTAAAATCTCAATAGGACAACTCTTTGAAACATAAGAATAAAAAATTACAGTATACAGAAATAGACATTATACCACACAGAAAACACGAGTAGTCACTCCTAGCTAACAGGAAAAGTACCGCTTTTTATAAACAAAACGAAGAAAAAGACATGGAAAAAAAGGTTTCTGAAAACAAAACAGGCTAAAGAAGGGCAGAAGCTGTAACTCGTAACGAGGGGTGTCTGCAACTACTGAGCGCAGAAGCTCTGCAACCCCAAGCAGTTCTGAAGCAGCACAATGAACACACTGTTCTGTGGTAGGTTTTGCAGGCATCTGCCCATGCAAAGAAAATGAGGCTCCTCGCACACTCCCTTTTCCTTTCAGCACTGTCAAGCCTTAGATCAGCATAGTCTCTATTCATTACCGTTTTTATCACCTTCAGACAGTGTACATGCCATTTCACTTAGCCACATGGGTTGGAAGGATTTTCTCCCCCCCCTCCTGCCCCCCTCCATATTTATCTTTAGATACAAAAAGCAGTAAGTGCTGAGTGAAATGGTTGTAATAGTCTCAGATCTGTCCCTAGTGGGCCTGAGTGTACAGTTAAGGGGAAGAAAGGCCATATACACTTCCAAGTTCATTCTCATTATTTCAGGACTGAGCATACAGTTGTGATCACTGCAGAGAATAGTGCCCTCGGTTAAATTTGCTGTCAAGGCTGTATAAGGATGTTTTCCGTGGTTGTTGTTTAGCCTAAAGAAAAGGCTCAGGGGGGATCTTATAGATCTCTACAACTACCTGACAGGAGGTTGTAGCCAGGTGGAGGTTGGTTTCTTCTCCCAGGCAACCAATGACAGGACAAGAGGACACGGCTTCAGCCTGCAGCAGGGAGGTTTAGGTTGTACATTAAGAAGAATTTCTTCACAGAAAAGGTGATTAGACATTGGAATGGGCTGCCCAGGGAGGTGATGGTGTCACTGTCCCTGGAGATGTTTAAGGAAAGACTGGACATGGCACTCAGTGCCATGGTCTTGTTGACATGGTGGTGTTGGACTGGATCTCAGAGGTCTTTTCCAGCCTGATTGATTCTGTAATTCTGTTAAAAACAAAGTAGTACTGACTACTTTGTAGCCCTTCTGGAACTAAAGAATATGCAATGTAGATGGGCAGGATTATTTTATACTGCAGATACACAGTATATAGTCATACATACAGTGATTCAAGTATGTTGATTAATATCCCTCAAGGATATAATAATGAAAAGTATAAAAGAAATGGAGAGCTGTTTGACAGTTTGTATGTGCTTTACTTCTATGGTTTCTGCATACCTTTCTGAGACAGCGGCCTCAGTTGGATACACTGACATGGACAAAGCTTTACATGCCCCTTGCCTGCAGTGGAACATCTAATAAAGCCCACACTCTTCTCCTGACACCTATAATGTTGTTCCAACTATCAGCAACAGTGACCAAGATAACAAAACAAAGGAAACCTGCACCAGCTTTAAGTGAAACCAGCTGTAACTGCTGGACAAATATTTATATTTTCTCTCCACTGCAGTTAATGAAATGTGGATTACATGAGAGGGTGCAGCGTTGAATTATTCCCCAGAGCAGGAAAACTCAGTATAAAGCATAATTTTCATATCCAGAGCATTCTTTCCAAACCTAGGTAATCACACACAGTTTTAGATATCTGAACATTCAGGTGTTAAGTGTCTGAATGGTATAGAAAACTCTGATTTTAATGCGTAAAGATGGGTTGTAGCTTTTAAAGTATTTTATCTAGGAAAGTGGTGTCATATGATTTGATCCCAGTGCAGTCTGAGCCAGAGATGGGCCTGTGCAGCCTTTCTCGAGGTCAGTTTAGCTTTATCTACAGTTATTCACCTTAAACTGAAGTAATGCATGCAATCTCTAGAAGAATATGGACATAGATCTGATTTCAGTTTTTATCAAATTTCTGAGTAGAAGAGAGACTGTCAAACTACCCGTATTTATAAAGAAAAAAGAACAAATTAAAATATACTGCATAATAATGAGATAATTATTTAATTAAAAGCAGATCCTAAGTGGTCTTTGACTATCAGGCAGTACTGGCATTCAAGTAATCACCTCTCTGAGCTTTCTGCATGGCCCTGAAAAATATCAGCCTCTGGGCATCTATTTGTCTTCCTGTAAAATGGGAATGACATGCTTTCCTATGTCATGTTTCTAAAAGACCTTAGGATCACAGGAACTATTAAAATGCAAATGAAAAATTAAGTAAAATGCTTTGAAAATACAAGGGTGGTATAGCAGGAATGCTCTGTGGTGGAACAAACACTTCTATGTCAAACACGGTTACTGATAACATGTAAGTGGGCTATTGATAACTTTTTGGTCTAACAAGTTTATATGACAGCTGTATTTTGTTTTGATACATTTTTCAAGCAGTCTGAGATTTCATTTAGGAAGACTAGAACAATACACTGAAAAATGCCAGCTGTTACAAACTGCATAACTATTTTCCATGCAAAAAAAAGGTAGAACTTTGATCTTTTCTTCCTGATCTAATCTAAAATTCTAAGAAAGCAATACATCTTTGTATTTTCCACATCTGAGTTCAAAAACGGCACTTGCATTTTTTTGTTCAGATGGGCTTGACTGTAGGTAGCTAGCTCCTGAATTTTGTTTTTCCATGTAGGAGATAAATAGAATAGTGGAAGTTCTCTGTGTAAAAGAGCTCTTGCTAATACTGGTAATACTTGCATAGTTAAAATCAGTGCCTTCCCTGTGGCTTTGATCAGCCATTCTCGGGAAGTTTCTGTAGGTCATCTCATCCTTATCTTTTACCAGAAGGGAATAAGATCCATAACAGTGTACTTACAAAACTGGATGACCTGAGTGAACAGGTAGTTAATTTACTCAAGGAGTGGTGAATCTCTGATGGTGCATGAGGGAAATCACTGTGCTTTGGTTTGGACTTTTGTTAGATTTGCTGTAGGAGGCCATGACCTTCAAGAACGAGAGACGGCATTTTGCAGTCCAGGCTCCTCTGTACTTTGTAGATGCTGTTATGTGCCTAAATGATTACTAGTCTAAAACTTGTTTTCCTTCACAAAATAGGTCAAAACATGACAAATCCTTCTAAAACCAGCTAGAGCTCCACCTTTGGACAAATACATGCTCTTCAGACCTGGATCTCACCGCAGGGAGGAGGAAATTGCCGCCCACCCACTGCACGTCCTGTGCAGGCTGGGGCGTTGCCTGCACCATCCCCCTGACCTCCCACAGCACAGCTGGGTCAAGCCATGCGAGGGAATTTTGTCATTAATCCATAGCAGAGTATTCTCCCTGCAACGCTCCAGCGGGAAATACAGTAGTTAGATAATAGCATTACTGGTTTGTAATTCTTCTTTCCCTCACTTGTTCATTTTTGAGTTTGAAGTTGCTTTTTCAAAAGATTATTGCAATGACCCAAACAACAAGATACAATCAAATGGCTAATTTCCTGTGCCCTCTTCTTGCTTCATTTTACATGAAGGATTTCCCAACAGCAGCATCTGAAAGGGACTTGAATATTAGTGTGCTTGACCCCAAGCTGCAATTTTGACTTATTTTATCTGTCCCATTTGCATGACATTTAACCAGTAAACATGACATTTAATTGAAAAATTAAACATGAGCTTTTTTTATCTTGCATTTTGCTTTTGCAGCTAAAAAGGCAAACAAACCCCCCACCAAACCAGAACCAAAAAGCTGGTCATGTGGCAAGAACAAAATAGAGGGGAACAATGCCAAAGCTTAACAAGGATTTTTAAAACAGTCACTTCAGTGTTTTGCTAAATTGCTGTGTCATTTGTAATAATTTTTTCATCCTCAAATGCTTGGAATGGAGTTCCCTTAAAATATGTCACCAATTAAAGAAATATATGCAGACAGTCTAGGGAGAGAAAACTAAGAGCATTTTAATGGAAAATATGTAAATAGCTGAACTTTCCTAAACACAGTTCATTCTCAGTGTGTGTGCTGAGGGAAAGCTGATGCTGGAGCATGGCAGCACAGTTTCATAAAATGCAGAGCTGGAGCTCGGTCGTGTGTTTTGGCCATGCTCAGTGCTCCCACTAAGTATGAGGGAGTTTAGGGTATATGGTGAATGCAGAACTGAATCACAAATGTGTATTTTTATTTTCATATTGAGCTGTCTTCCTAAGCTGGAGAAGCTGGTCCTAATGAGAAACATGCTGTGTGAAGTTTGGGGTAGTTTTTTTTCAGCGGAAAAGAAGAATCCCCCAGCTGAAGAGAAGCCTCATACATCCAGATTTCCCTGTTGTTTTTTTACAGAGATCTGGCGTCGATATCGCTTCATTGCTGTGACCTCTCCTTCCTGCAATTGTTTTTCCATGGATTCCTGTGCAGGGCAGGATAGAAACCCAGCCAGCCTTCTGCTTTTTCCTCTGTACAATTATCCTACCAAGGGAGAGGCCCCGCTGACTAGCAGGTTATCCCTCCTCCAGCTTGAAAGGAGATCCTGCAGGGAGATTCCAAGGAGGTGGGCGTGCAGGTAAGGCACCTGTCCAGGTCAGCAGCAGGCATATGGGCACAGCCTGGCAAGCACCCACCACCCCTCTGGGTGCAGCCACTTCCCAGTGGAAATCCCAGCTCCTCCCAGCCTCCACAGGAGAAAGCCCTGGGCGCTGCCTACCCCAGCCATCCTCCCATGCCGCAGGGAGCTCTGCCGACCACCCTGGTTTTCCAGACGGCCACGCTGCCATTTAGCAGCAGGCCACTTCCAGGAGCAATTCCCAGTTGACAGCTGATTTATTATTTTTTTAACTGAATTTGACTGCAGTGTTTCTTTTTTAAAACTTGTGTTCCTTATATGCATTGGCTGGGATTGGTTAAGTTCATTTTCCCATACTGTGGCAACATCTTTTCCAGTGAGAGATGGGAACAGCGTTACCTAAATCCCTGTAAAAGCAATGAAGAACAGACCTGCTGTCCAAAGGCACCGGCCCAGTGATGGGCAGTGGAGAAGAAGTGGATTTTGTTCAACTTTTGTACTCAGACACAGGCCTGTGTTGCTTGTTTTGGTTTTGTGCACTTTAGGACCCAGCATTAATGCAAGATTCAGAGGTTTAAATAGGCCTTATCTTTGGAATACTATTTAGTATCAAGAAACGAGAAAATCCAGCCCTCCCCTGTCGGGACACTGCTTTACCTCTCACACCCTTCTGCATGAGTTTTACTGTTACTTTCACCCAGTGCCTACAAATTGCTGCCACTGGAGAGCCCTACCCGAGGTAATGTCATCTGCCCCACACTCACAGAGCTCTGCTTGTCTTTATGCATTGTCACCTGGAGGAAGACTCTTGTTGCAACAGCGAGGCCTTAATTCTCACACTCAGAGGTACCAGAAATGTTACAAAATTGCCTTCCCCCAGCCCTCGGTGATGCACCACCCCGCGGGAAGTGTTCAAGGTCTCTGAACCTGGAGGCGGGAGCCAGTCATTAGCGAGCGGGGCCTGGGAGATGGCAGTGTTTTGACATACAGTAATGGATCTTAAATTAGTTGCAGAACTGCAGAGAACATGTGTCTTTTAATTTACCCAGTCTCTGGAATAATTTCCACATTCCTTCTGGGGTGGAAACATGCTGCAGGCTCCTCCTCTTCTGGCCTGACAAGCCTGGACTGTAATTTGGGAGAACAATAAGCAGAGAGGTGGGGGCTTCCTTTATGGGGGAATTGCCTGTGCACTAATCAGGCCTGCCAGCTTCTAAAAATTAAGTGCTACTCTGTTGTTTTCGGATGGGTTAAATAGGAAAAAAACCCAGCAACCCAAGGAGCAGAGAGTTAGTGACTGACAGATATAACGCCCAGATGTTTAGTATGAGGCGCTGCTGATGTGCCTGAGCTGTGACCACTCCAGCCGCACGTTCGCTCTCCTTCCCTCCCTCAGTGATTTGTGGAGGTCTGTCTTTATTTTTTAAAAGATGCGAAAGTCATGTCCTGTGTTTAGTTAAAGCTCACAGCGTGTTCTATCCAGACCATTGCTTAAAAAGGGGAAAATATGCAAACTGCTGCTATCACTGGATGGACTCGCAGGAAGCTGAGTTTTTAAGCTGAATCTTTAGCTCATCCCTGACCGGGCCAGATCAGCCTGCAGAGTGAAGCACGGCGTGAGGTGACAGGGAGCTGCAGCGCTGCCCCTCTTCTGCTTCTGAGGGCAGATGCAATGGCAGTTTTTAGTGGCGTTTCTACTCCAAGTTAGCAAAACAGGCTCTTTCCTCAAGTTTGCCAAGAGTTTGCAAAAAGAATAAGGGCCCTTCAAGTTTACTTAAAGCCCCCTCAAACCACATAGCAAAACAACTCTTCCCCAAGTATGCCAAGAGTTAGTAAAAGATGGCTCTTTCGCCTCACTTGCTGAGAATAAATGGTGGCTGTTTTTCCAGGTATGCTGAGAGTTAGCAAAACAAGGTCTCTTTCATCATATTCACTATGAGCTAGCAAAAGACAACTCTTTATCCAAGATTGCCAAGAGTTAAAGAGGAGTCTTTCCCAAAGTTTGCTAAAAGTTAGCAAAAAAAAAAAAAAAGGCTTTTTCCTCAAGTTTGCAAGAGCAAAGAAGACAGCTTTTTCCCCAGGTTTCCTAAGAGTTAGCAAAACATGCTCTCCCCATGTTTGCCAAGAGTAAAAGTGGGCGTTTCTCCCTGAATTTACTAAGTATGAAAGATGGCTTTTTACAAAAGTTTGCTAAGATGAAAAGAGGGGTTTTCTCCCAAGTTTGCAAAGTTAGCAAAAAGACAGCTCTGTGTTTCAAGTTCGCTAAGAGATAGTAAACAGTCACCTCTTTCCCCAGGTCTGCTAGGAGTTAGCAGAGATACGCTTTTCCCTCAAGTTCGGGAGCAAGCTGGGCGGGGCCGGGAGCCTGAGCTCGGCGCTGCGGGAAGCAGGGGTGGCCGCGGAGCCTCTCACCTGGAAGATGAGCACCTTGAAGCGGTCCCGGCGGAGCAGCTGGGCGTGGTGCTGCTCCAGGCGCCGCACTTGGTCGCACTGCCGGTCCAGGCGCTCCCGCACGGCGCGGGTGTGCGCGCACACCTTCCGCGACTTCTCCAGCAGCTTCTCCACCGCTTCCCCCGTCGCCCCGTGGCTGCGGCACAGTTTCCCCAGGTCTCCCTGAATGCCCCGCACCGCCCCTTCCAAACCCCGCTGCCTCTGCTCCATCTGCCGCTGTTGACCTTCCACCGCTTCCAGCATCGAGACGAGTTTCTCCAGCAGGGCCAGGACGGTCAGGGCGTTCACCTGCCCCCCGACCGCCTCCGACGGCGGGAGCGGGGGCACCGCGCTGCCTCCCGCCGCCTCCCCCATGGCTGCGCCGGGACGGGACGGCGGCCGCCGGCGCCGCTATTAAGGGCTGCGCCTTCCCCCTCCCCCGGGGAGGTTTCGGGCAGAGCCCGGCCCCGGCCCGCCCCGGGCAGCCTGGGACCGCCGGGGGCGGGCCGGCACCGCGGACGGCACTCCGGTGCCTCCCCCCGTCCCGTCTCGCCTCCCTTTTTGAACAGCCAGGGGTGTATTCTCGCCCCACACTTTGCGAAAAGCACCAGTTACCTCCTCGCAAGCATCAGTAGATGGCAGGAGATACCGCGAAATGCGCGCGGGGATGGGAGGAAAACTCAGAAGGGGCTGGGAAAAGAGGGGAAAAAAAAGCTGGTGGTGGTGATGGTCCGGGAGAGAGTTTGCGAGTGTAGGCTGGAGTTAAAGCCTGTCGTATAATCTGAAGGAATTCGACTAATAATACTAATTAAAAGTGTTTAAATTATTGCTGTAATCAATGTAACAATTATTACAACAATCGTATATTAACGTGCTTTTAAAAAAGTAAACTGTTACCATAATCCATATATCAATTATTACATTAATCACATATTAATATGCTATAACAATACACAATAATAAAGTATTAGTATTTTTATTCTTATATTGGCCTACTGATAATAATGTGTAATAATTGTTATAATAATTAACTTATTTATAAAATATTCACACGTGGTGAATCAAATCTCCCATCCCTCCTTTCACTGAGTGAGCACCCCATGCAACACTAGACTGGGGGAGTCTTTTATTAATGTAAATATTTTTCCTTGTCATTGTTGTTATTATGACAGTTTTTAATAATTATTTAGATTATGACTATTCTATTCTATTCTAGGTTTTATTAGTAAAAACCCCAAACAACAGTGTGGTGTTGCATGGGATGTGCATGGTGGAAGGAGTGCCAGGAGATTTGATTCACTGCTTGTGATGTGGAGATTAGCAGTGCACTCTGGTTGCCCTGACTGGATTCTCCAGTGTTTCTTCAGTAAAAAAGACTCATAAGGTTAGAGTGGCTGTTATGGGGGAATAGTGATAAACTGGGTGTGGTGGCAGAGGAACTATGTTCTCAAGCACCAAAAGGAGCTATTTGGCATGGAGAAATACCAAGCTGTTTATTCAGAATAATACATAAGCTGTTATCATCAGGGAAAATGTTGCAAAGTTTCATGAACTTGGGTAGCTCATCCATATTCTGATGTTCTCAAGCACAGTCAATTTCTTTTTATTTTCTGTCCTTGATATTTGTTTGGTAACAGGACTTCTTGCTGCAACACAGATGTTTCTAATGCTTAGGTATATAGAACTCTAATATTTGGGTAGCTGAAATACAGTATTTTCTAATATTTGGCTGTATATACTTCCTTCATGGTTTTCTTGCATCCTGTAGATTAAAAATGTCTCTTTGGAGTCCAAATGGCCATGATCCCTGCCCTTTCTTTTGTACACAGAAAAAAAGTAACTAATCATTTTACCATGAAAAAGAATAAAAATTAATGACAAGAATTATGCAAATGAGATAGCCATTTCAAACACCATGTGCTTGAGCCCTGAATGTTCTGCAATGTTACCTTTTTTGGTCCTTGCCTTTTTTTTTTTTTTTTTTCAGGCTGCAACTTCTATTCTTCAAGTTGTGGGAGCTTGAAAAATGCATTTGTGAGTGAGTTTACTTCAGGAAAAAAAAAATCACCGAGTCTGCCAGAGTTGTGCACAGGGAAAGTATGCTGAGACTGTAAAATATGCAGGCTGAGAGGGGAGTGGACATATTTTAAAGGCACAACCTAAACAAAACCCTTCTGTTTCCATGAGCTCTCCTTGGCAGCACTACCTGACCCGCCCTTCCTAGGACATTCATGTCTCCAAAGGGCTGCCGGTGTCTGCCCCTCTCGGTACAGGATCCTGCCCATCTTGCTTCCTCTCTCTCTCCCTTCTTTTTGGCTGGGACAGTGGAGCCGAGGCAAGGAGGAGGCATTTTTGCAGAGAGCAGTAGCTCACCTTGCTCTGGCATGGAACAACTCAGCTGTGTCCATGCCCAGCTACATATCTTCCCTGTAGCAACATAACTTTTTAATTTTCCAAATGAATTTTTTCTTCATGATGAACTGTGGCGAATCCCTGGTCTGGCTGTGGTCCCAGCTGCTGGCCAAGCTGGCTTTCCAGCCCGTCTCTGGTTTGCACTTTGGAGCCTGTCTCCCTGAGCCTTTTTGCATCAAGCTTCTGCTGTACCTGACACGTCTGTGTGGTGGAGGAGAGAGGCAGGCTGCCTTTGGAATCTAAAGAACGCTCCCCTGACTCCTGCTATGAGCCTCCTGCAAAGGTTCTACAAGTTTTTGAGTGTTTAAAACTCCCAGCCCTGTGTGCATCCTGCGGAAAAGGTGTGATGCCCCATGGGAACCAGCACAAAATCTGAAGTATGGTTTCCTGGCTAGTCCTCTGACCTGGCAAAGCAAAGCCAGGGACAGCAGCGTTGATGTAGTTGCAAGGCCTGTTGGCACCCACGGCAGAGGATTCCTCAGGGTCCCTGTGATTTGGGAAGTGCTGTATTGCCCCTGTGCTCCCTGCTCAGCCTTGCTGCTTGCAAGGGTCACCAGCCCTGAGGCAACGTTGTGGGGAAAGGAGGGGTGATGACACCAGGAAATAAGATGGCCCCAAACTGGTACCTCTCCCAGTCTGCTGCTAAATTCCAGGTGTGGGTTTTGACACCAGCTGTCAGCTCTGATTACCTGTCACATTTGTAACAACGCTGTCAGGCTGGCTGAGCTGCCAGCACTTGGAGGAATAGGAGAATTTTTATGCAGGGTTTTGGTTTTTTTTTTAAATTTTATTGATTAATTTGGCAGAGTAGTGGAGGAGTTTTTTTGCCAAGTTTCAATACAGTTTTTACTGTTGAGAAACTTTCTAGAGGAAAACATTTTACATTTATTTAGAAAGAAGAAACATTAAAGAGATTAAATTTATCAGGGTCATCCGATGTAAGTCAAGAGTTCTTTTCATGCGAAATCAATATGCGTGAATTATACGGACAAAAATTGGAGGTTAACTCACTCATTACTCACGTGGTGCTCAGGATAATAAATGCTTGATGCCAGAGCATTACTGATAATTTATTAGGCATAGAGTAATAGGTAAAACAATATGACAGGAAAGGAAGGAGAAAGGAATTAATAAGGAAGGGAAGAACGGCAGGGACCGTACAGGTCATCGTCATTTTATTGAATTTCATGTCCAAGCTATCAGTGACTTTAAAGGTGTGGTGTGAGGCCATCTAACTGTGAAGGTGAAGGGCTGGCTAATGAGAAGAGCTGTGGAAGGTGGGGGAGGGGAGCCCAGCATGGGAAGGCTGATGCCTTGAGGGGGCTGATATCTGCTCCGACTGGACAAGGGAGAAAAGAGAAAATGGATGGGACACAGGATGGGAAGAAGTGGTGCTGCGTCTGCTCGCACCAGGTCCAGCAGTGTCTGCACCCAGCGAGGGGATGAAGACATGAAATTTGGTTGCCTCTTGGTGAAGGGTTTCTCTGAGGGCTGTTCCTGGGTCAGAGTGACATTTCCCTCCCTATGGTCTCCTCCGTCTGTTGCAGTGACATCTGTCATGCCACTGGAACCTCTGCCATTCAGCCAGAGTTGTTTGAAGCTGGTCAAAAGCTTCTGGGGAAATGGAGGCTGGACTGGCTAGTTCATTAAACATGTGTGATAATTGAGCGAGTTTTGTGTTATTGGGCAGCGAGGCTAACAATGCTGATAGGATTTGTCCCAGTTGAAGGCATCTCTCTCCTCAGCCACAGGCTGCTCCTTCCAGAAGCATAGCCCAGAGAAATTAGTCCATCAACCCTTTTGATTTTTTTTTAGAATAAAATTGTATATCTGTTATGAGCCAGTCTCACCAGCAGGACTCAGTTTGTGTTGTGTTCTGAAAGCGTTAGAGAAGCAGAGACTGATTTGCTGCATTGTCTTTGGCACTGGGCAGCCAGTCTGGACTAGTACAACTTGCCCAACTCTGCTGATGGATGCCAGTAACTGCAGTGGATTGTGGATGGCCTCTCCTTCAGCAATAGTTACTAGTGCTTACATTTCGAGAAGGTATCAGTATCTCAGATGTGATGTAGTGTTTTGTGTATAGGAGCAAGCACTGAGCGGGGGAGTAGAAATCTCTTACTGCTTCTCAGGTCCTGAGGCGAGGGAGACAACCCGGGGAGTAGCACACAGTGTGGCAGGTACACAGAATATTTAGCATGAGGTGAGCAAAGGGAAACCCATGCTCAAGGTAGTTTGGAATCTGGGCAGCATGTGGGCCCCAGGACTTCTGCTGGAAGAGAGGAAGGTTGGTGAAATGGGGGCCGCAGAAGGAGGATGCAGCAGCATCCTTGGTGCACTGGCTGAAAGAGGCTCCAGGAAGAGACCACCCCGTCCTGCAGCACTGTCCCTGGGGAACAAGGCATCCAGCCCTCCCTGCAAGGACTCTGTTTGTCCCAATAGCTATCCAGCCCACTCCCAACAGGAGGGATCCTCGGTGCCTGGCTCCTAGCTGGCAACTCTGTGCAAACGAGAGTAACTGCCTTTGGAGAGCCAATATGTGAGAGTGGGAAATTTGGAGAGTCACTGCTGGGAGAAATTTTAATATTTGGGGAAAGAGGGAGATGTGGCTGTCTGATGGGAAATGTATCATCATAGAAAAACATGAAACTGCAATTTTACTCTCTTGTGCAAATGGTATCTAGCAGAACTTAATATGCAACAAAGAAATCCACTTCCACTTTATCAGCCAGACTAAATCATGTTGTGCACAGGAGATTTCCTTTTGCTGTGCGCCAAATAGTAATGATTCTGTGCAGACTTGTAGACAAGGAAAAAAAATAAGCCACATAAAAATACCATATGTGCCAGGCATTTTCTGTGTATTTCCTCAGACATTAATGGAGGGCAGTAATAAACTGCATTTTTTGGCTTTTTTTTTTTTGGAAAAGCAAATTAAGTTTTGTGAAAGGGGAAAAATAGTTTCCTTAGCTTCAGATAAAAGACAATATCTCAGCTGCTCAGTTGGACTTTTTAGCAGCTTGGACAAAAGTGAGGTCAGGACACCAGCAGTTACAAATTGAACAGCATATGGCCAGTCAGACCGAACTTGCCAGTGTATTGTGCTCCTCTAGCAAATATGTGGGGCATGGAGCAGGATGAGCAGCTCCATTAAAAAAAGATACGGAGGTGATATTAAAAGGACATGAAAAATGGCAGGATCTGCAGGATGGGCCATGATTACCTACAGGGAACTGGCTCTGCTTTTGGAGCAGAGAACCAGCTTCATCCTCAAAAGCTGCTCCCACAGCCAAGCCTTTGTGGTGGCTGTGAAGATCAAGGTCACAGGGACCAGGGAGCCAGAGCTTGAGAGAGGGGGCTTTGTTGTTGTTTTTGGTAAAAGGCCTTTCCAAATGGAAGATGGGCTTTTAGGAAGTGTGATTGAAATGCTTACCAATGTTTTAAATTCCTTCAAAAGTGCTAGGTTCTTTGGAAGAAAATGCTGTTTGTTTTCCCCAGTTTCAGATCAGAAGCTATAAATGGAAACAGAGCTACTTTACCCTTTCATTTTTTGGATATTTCTGGAAAAAGAGGAGGTAGTTTTCAGTGGCAGGCAGGATAACTTGTCTGCTTTCTCTTTTCTTCTCACTCAATGAGAATAAAAATTAGAAAGCTTTTAATAATTTGAAGCAGAATACACACGGATGTTTTCTTCTAGGATACTTTTGATTACAAAACTTTCTTAATGATTTATTGTCTTTTGGAATTTCTCAAGGAACATTTAAGAGAGTAACCTTCTTGGAAAGGACAAGGGTGGGCTGCTCCTGTGAAGAATGGCAGAGTGTTCTCATGTTGTTTTATGGAGATTATCTAAGGTAAGAAGAGGTAATTACCTCTTCCTAATGGAGGGGAGATTTTCTAGCAGTAAACCAGGGATTATGATCAGTATTGTGCTTAAAAAGCATCTACCTCTATCCAGAATTGTTATTATTGCTAAAAAGCTGAAAGAAGAGCTTTTCTTACTTTGTAATCAGGTTGTTTGGAATAAGATGATAATGAAATAACATTTAATGGAAGCAGAGCATTAATTATGTGAAAAGTAGGTGAATTGAGGAGATCTGTTTTCTGCAGATAATCTGGGAGACCTGAGTTACTTTTGGCCTGCAGACACACCATCATTCATATCCTTTGAATATTTTATTTGAGATGAGCTATAATGGACTTGGAATCTACAGAGTGTCTCTCTTCATTGCTGAGGCATCTGTCATGTTGTGCCATGCGACTTCATGTTGTTCAAATGACATGGCAAGAGATAACGGTGCAGTGCAAAGCCAAGCGTGAGAAATATGACATGGCATGTCCAAAACAATACTTGCTTTTAGTAGATCAGTTATCCTTTAAAAGCTAGTATTTAGGTTTGTCCTTAGATAATTCAATAGCTCCCATCTCTGGTAGGAATGATGTCAACCTGAGTTACTGTTTCTGATGAACAGCGCTGATGGGACATGATGGCATGAAAAGGATGAAAGAACAACAGACTCCGGGTGCACATCCCAGAGCTCATTGCTGAGTACCTGGCCAAGGCGAGGTTCTTGGGGCTGAGCGCGATAACAATGTGGGGAATAGTCAAACAGGTCTGTCAGGGGCCAGCTGGCCTTAGTGTTGGCCTTTACCCACCTCAGCACTTCGGATTTTTCTTCATCCTTTTACAGAGGAAACCACTAGCGTGCTTGCGTTAAGGTGGTGAAAGGAGAAGGAAAGAAAAGCACCTCCCCAGACGTATCGAAAATGGTGTGAATTTGGGAAATGAAAAACTGTTGAAATTAAATTATTAAAAAACAAGGTTGAACTTATATCTTGACCAACCAGTTTGTTGTGAAAATTGCATCAGTGTGACCTGACAGAGCTCCAGGGAGAAACCAGCCTCTCAGGCTCCTGGGAGAGCTGGGGTCAGAGAGCCTCGAAAAGTGGGGTGCATTTTGGACCTCCAGGGTTACTTCCTCTTCACAGGAATACTTTGAAAACTGTTTATATGTGAAAAGCAGAAATCTAGGCTGGAAGACTCTGAGGTATTTGACAGTATCTTTTCTCCTTCCCTCTTGTTCTCTCTCTCACCTGTTCTCTCTCTCCTCGCAGGCTTTTATATGCCCTGTGCATACTGCTGTCTGTTCTTGGTAGTAATTATTTTCAGTGATTGAAAACACTTATTAACTTAGTTGTAAAAAAATTGCATATTTTTCAGAGCCCCTGTTGAGGTTAGAAGAAAAAAGAAGGTTAAATCAGGTACTGAGCATCCATGGTGCACAGTATTAATACCTTACTTATTACTTCACAGGCATTAAGCATTTTTATTCAGAAGTATTGAATAAGCAGAAAGTCATCTACATAGGACACTGCTAAAATGTCAGGCTGCAAATTAGTTTGTTTATGCAGCAAGCACCGAGGATTTCAGACCTGCTCTCAGAGCTGTCATGCTCTGGGTTACAGGCAGTGAACCCATGTTCAAATCAAAGCCATGAGCAGGGTGAACTTGGTTTTTAACCTGAGCACAGTTCACCAGGAGTTATTTACATGCACTGGCTGCAGAACTGAACCCATGGTGCTGCTCAGTGGTTCAGATGACCACTTGCTTGTGCCCTGCAGCAGCCTGTAGCTCACCCTGGTGCTGTGTACCTCCTCTGGCTGTCGTCTGAGAGAGTTCCCTATTGCCTGCACCAGATGCACTGAGAGGCTGCTGCCGCTGTGAAATGGGTGTATGTCTTTCCCTGCAAAGATTTTAGGTTTATTCTAGGTCACGGATCTCTATCTAGTAAGATGTGATTGTCCACAGGCTCCAGACTTTCTGGAGATCTCTCAGACAGTAACCGCAGTCCAGGATTGCAGCCACGTAAAGGTTGGTCCTGCCTGGAGAAAGGATGGCAAAGCAGTTGCACTGGGTGCACTCTGCTACTACTGAGCCTTTGCCAAAGTCTGTTTTGTTTTGCACTGTCGACTGTGTTTAAGCAAGATCGTGGAAGAACGTTCTGCTCTCTGGGTGGCTGCAGAACTGATGTGGCAGGGAAGCTGGTGGTATCCCAGCCTTCTTCCAGGCTGCCCTCTTGCTGTTCATCAAGTCAGCCCTGAGATCTCTGCTCATGATGCTGGTGCAAGGATCAATTAGTCCTTGTCATGAGGGGTACCCTAAGGAGGAGACCAGTGCACTCCAAACTAGTCTGGACCTGCAGAGCATTTCCTGTCTGTCACCGAGGAACTATGGAAGAGTAATGACCTTGTCGCTAGTGTTCAGCTGGGATGGATGTGAAGCGATGACCCAGATGTGTAAGACTCCGTCCCATAATTAGTCCTCCAAACCAACCAGCTGCTATGCCATTGCTTTTCAATTGGCTCTCACCCTGATCTCATACCCACAGGGTGCTGCTTGAATCATTTCACTGAAAATTCTCATAAGTGGCAACTGTACCTATCCCTGTCTGCCCAATGCCAGCCACAGGCAGGTCCTCAGGTCCCACAGCTTGCCCTGTGGGTGGAGATTCATCTCTTCTGCTCTTCATCACATAGAAAGGGATGATGGAGGGAGCTTGGGGGTTTAGGGCACAGGAGGAGAACATGGGTATCTCACATAGCTTAGGGTTTTCCTCAATATAGGATTTTTGCTAGTGCAGTCCTATTGGATTTTCTCCTCTGAATCTTCTGACAGCATTGGAGGTTGCTGAAAGAAGGGTAGAGAAAATCAATCTTCATCTGGGGAGGACTTTTTCTCCTAGCATGCTTTCTTCATAGAATCTTCCTTTCCAGGTTCCTTATTGCTTGCCAGGAGGAACAGCCACAAATCCAATACTGAATGGGAGTAAGGAAGACCATGAAAGGGGAAAGTTGTAATTGAAGAAATAGAGCATCAGGTTTTTGTTTTTATTTTGGGTCTTTTTTTTCTTAGATAAACTCCCTTGTATAAAACCTATAGGCCCCAGAAGGAAAAAAAAAAATTTATTGGCATTTCGCTTTAGTAAAGTGTGTCCTAAAAAGGATTATATTTAGAAGAACAAAACAAGCCTGTTCCTGACTGCTAAACATGTTTGCCCAACCTCAGAGCTTCACTAATAACTCTGTTTCTTAGCACTAGACATCATAGCAACTATTCTGCAGTGTACTGCTTTACAGTGCTACGGCGGGTTTGTTTGTTTGTTTCTGACTGATCTCCAGGCATCTGAGGATACCCCAGTGGGTTAAGGCAAGCAAGATGCTGTAGTGTGATTCTCAATGCTATTTAGCTTTTAACCCTCATGCACAGATAGAAAGAACCTGACTGTTGTAAATTAGCTACATGTAAATACAAGGACTAATATGAATGGAAATACTGACTTCTTTAGCTGATTCATGTTGAAAAGTACCAGTTAAGTACCAGTTAAGGGACTCAGAAAAATATCTTGTGCTCTTGGACAACACCCATCTGAATGGGAAGTGTAAGGGAGAAAGGAGAGCTAAATCCTGCATTAAAATATAGCACTCTTTCCATCCTCTCTCTTCATCTCTATTTTTTAATGCTGGTAAGTGTTTTCCCCCTGTTTATCATCACATCAGTCGACAGTTTTGTGTAGTGAGACAGCATGTAATTTAAGGTAGCACAATCTAAAGAAGCAAGCAGCATTCTTTAAAGCTGTATATTTTCCCAGATTCAACATTATTGTGCCAGACGGCAGGTCTGCACCTTCTGAAGCTTTAATGAGGACTGAGAGGACCAGGCAAACAGAGCAGAGTGTCCCTCTCCACCCGAATCCTCTCCACGTCATTTGCCATATCCGCATTTGTGAGAATCCTGTATCCATGAGAGCTCTCAGTCTTGAGATGTAAGAGTGTGGGTGTTAATAAAAATGAAGTGGTTTAAAAAAAAAAAAAGAGAAAAAATGCTTCTGGTCAAGTTGCATTCAAGGTGTGTGCCATGGGGATGATGCAGGAGGTTTGCAGTGAGCTGGTGAGTGATTGGAGAAGTGCAGCTCCAGACTGAAAAAAAAAATTAAATTTTCTCCACTGAATACCTTCAGCAAATAATTTTACATCTTTTCCTGTTGCTAACTATGGTAATATTTAAAGAATTAAGGGCTGAATGTAAGAGCATATGAAATACTAGGTTGTAGGAGGTTAAAGAAGTCTTTTGAAGCCTAACTTCCCGAATAATTTTCCTCTTGCAAAAATTTGATTGCCTTTCGAGTAACCCTGTTTAGAATGCATTTGCTGATCGTTATCTTGCGGGCTTACATCCTGTAATGAAATCTTCCCCACCGTCATTCGGAACGCGGTCCTTCCGGAGCTGGCCGGCTCAGCCCCGCCTGTGCCTGGTGCACCAGGGCAGTATCGCCGCTCCATCTCACCCCCCTCCCCTGACATCAGCCGCTTTCCTTCCTCTCCTCCTGCTTGTAAAGGACAGCCAAAGTATTTCAAGTGTTGAAATCCCTGTCTCGCTGAAATTGCTCTCAACTGCCTGATTTCCTTTGCCTTGCAACTTGTAATTAATTAGGAAAAGGTTAATTCTTTACCTCCCACTACTTACTCTCTGATATTATTCAGACCATGGTTATTTTCCCTTTCTCCCTTTTCCCCTGTCTCTCCCATAAAAATGGCTTTTTAGGATTAGTTGGTTTCTGATCTCAACATTTTTGTCTGATTTTTTTTTTCCTTGCACATCTCTATTTAACAGCATATTACCAGTGTCACTTCATGTGAAATCCATGTAATTATTTTTTAGGTTTGAAAGGTTTTTACTTTTAAAGGGCAAACAACCTTTTCCAGCAGTCTTTCCAGGTGCATTAAAACATGTGGGAATTTCCAAACACGGTGGGAGGAGAGGTTTCACCATCAGCAGTGTCTAGAAGAGCTGGCTGGTGTCCCCTGACACTTTCTTTGTGAAGGATGATGGTTGTCTGCAGAGGCTTTACAGCACCTAATTTTAAGAGCATTTTAAAGAAATCTCTCCTTTAGTTACAAAGAGAGACTACCAGGTAAGGAGAGATTGTCTAAAATCTATTGTGTGTGCCCTTCTAGGAAAATTCAAGGTAAGAAATAAAGTTTGAGAAAATGTCAAAACATTTTCAAAGTATTTATTTCTGAATTCAAGGTTTTCTTTTCTCATGAAAAGTATTAATCAAGTTCAGTGTGGTGTCACCAGTTGACTAGATCAGTCTTAGGTATCACAAAAGGTTGTCACCGAATTCTGCTGGGTATTTCCAACAAAATCAGGGGCTGTGATGTGTTCTTCTTTTGCAAATCCTTGCCCTATGGTATTAGTATTATTAATTTTCTTTGTGCCAGGAGAACCGGGGAGCAGTGTGGTGCAGCCAGTACGTGGTGCTTAATTAGGGGCAAGACACCAAATCCTGGCTGATGGCCAGCACTCGTTGCTCTCACCAAAGATCTTCTGGCATGAGGTATTTTCTCTCTGTGAGTGCTGCTCAGTGAGCTCCTGCTTTTCTGCCACTCCCTCCAGAGAATGGCTACAAAAAGTGCTACAGACACAGGGATAATCCATGTCTGAGGCTCTTCTGATGGGACCAGAGGTTTAGTATAGGATGGTATGTCTTAGTTTGGTGAAGGATAGTGTTGCGTAGCACTGTTGGTTTTGTTGCTTCACCATGCTATTAACATATGTTGATATGCACCAGGGAAAAAATCTCATCTAGAAACACTAAATACTTCCACAGAGCAACCAAAGGTATGGGGACATGGGAGAGCAGGTCAAGCCAGCGAGAGGACCATATCTAGCCCTTGTGGGAACCTTGTGGGTTCTAGTAACTCACAGGCAGCTAACACTGTTTTCCCTGATATGGATGAATTTGGATGATGTGGAAGCTCTGGCAATGTAACACAGAGTACCTCTGCAATAAGTGATACACAAATACATCCTGCATCCATTGGACCGAGCTTTAATATTCTCACAATCTGCTGTGTAAAGCACACAGCTCTCCACCAACCTCCTAGTCCCTGGAGTTCTCTTAAGGGTGAGATAAGGACATGGTCAAGAGGTTCCTTCACTGTCTATTTTTGATAGAGAGGATTGGAAGTACTTCAGCTGTGCTGCTGAACTCCTGTTTTTGAGCTTAGTGTTTCTTAGTATTCTGGGTTTTGCCTGCTTTATTCAAGTACTAATTATGGCAACATTAATATACACCAATTTTAATACTGAGCAAACATATACCATTTGTGCAGAAATGCTGCTAAGTCACTTTACAGCCATCCTTGATGGAGGACAGGACAGAGGTGTACAAGGAGAAGAACTGGGAAGATCAGGAAGGGCGTTAGGGAAAATACTGAGTCTGAAATTTGAACTAATTGTTAAACAGTGAGAAGCAGGAGCAGAAGGGAGAAATTCATGCTGTGGTGAATCCCTGGTTACAGTTGACCAGAAGTCAGGAGGTCATGAGAGAAAGAGAGGGAGAAGACAAGGCCCCTGCACTTGCTGTTATTGCACAAAGGAGAGTGGGTCATCCAGCTCAGCATCTGTCCACAAGTCCCCAGGCTGCCCTTCCCCAGTGTTGACCCAGTAGCAAGTGACTGCTAGAGGCCAGCAGCAGTTGGTGTTCATCAGGGGAGCCCTGGTGAGGGATCCAACATTCCTGCCCTCTTCTATTGATTGAAGCCAGAGGTGAGGAATTGGGCTGGCTGGACCTTTGGTGTGCCCTTCTGTGGGGGTCCTGTGTTGTTCATGTAGCCCCTGGCACAGCAGCTGTGACTGCTTCAGCAGGTGACATGTGTTGGGATGAAGCAATTGAGTTCCCTGGGGGAGAAATGACATTGATCATTTGTAGCCAGGCTTTTAAGTGCCATTTGGTAGAGCAAATGCATTTAAAAAATAATACTATTGTAACATATGTTGTATTCTTGTCCTCTGAGGATTGCCTTTCTCCCAGCTTTGAGGAGAGCAGGGCCAGCTCGCCAGGCTGTCCTGCAGGCATGACCCCTGAGCAGCACGTCCTGAATATTACTCACCCTCTTCTGAAATTACTTTTTCACTCTTGGGTGTGGGGTTGGGTTTTGACCTTCAGGCTTCCACCTCCAGCACAACGAGACTTGTCAACTTCTTAGACATGGGCTGTAGAAGACTCCAAACTGAAAGGTTGCCTGCTTGTCTTTTGAGCTTGTGCCAGGCTGTCCTTCAGGTTAGGGCTCCAGAAACTGCAGCACAGGAAAACCAAGTGATGGCTGGATCTCTTGTGGTGACAAGCAGACTCAGTAGGAGTGGTCCTATGCAAACCTGATAGGCAACTATCCTCCAAGGCAGTCAGTTTATTGAGGTTATTTCTGAGCAACTTCATTGTTTTCTCACTCTCCTCATGCTACCTGTGATTTTAATGCTGCCTGCAGGTTCAGGGAGAATTGCCCAGGAGCAGAGGGGGTGTGAAATGGGGGAAAGGGGAGATCTGAGACCTCCAGCCTTTGGTGGTGGAGGGGACAGGGGTCAGCGTGTGTGAATTATGAAAAAGCACTGCAGATAAGCATGAGCACTCTCGCCCTCCTGACTGTTCTTCTGTGGGGGTTCCTCCTGCAGCAGCTCCTGCGATGAACGTGAGTGTTGTTTTTAATATCAGTAGAGTCTCTCTCATTGTGACAGTCCCTCATGGGCCCAGCTCCTCCAAATTGCTGGGGCAGGCTGGCCCCCTGCCGGCCCGGCGAGCTCCATCAGCCTAATTGGGGCTCCCGGCAGGGCTCTGCTGCGCGGAGCAGCTGGTGCAGCCGGGGCACCCTCGGCAGCAGTCGCTGCTCTTAATGAGTTTGTTGCTGTTTCATTAATGAGTAAGTGGCTGTGATTTCATTTTCCCCCTGTACCGGTTTTCCAGACCCCTTCTTGAGAAAGCAGACCAAATCAGTCAAAAGCGACATACAGTTTTCTAGATAAAATTACTTCATATTTTTTCTTTTTGATTTACTTTTAACCAGAGCAGAGTTTTTGAAGGCGGCAAATTGATACTTTTTGCATATATAGTGCTGCATTTGAGACTGCTTTCTCTTGTTAACTAAAACAGACATATCCCTAAAAGTCATGACTGTTCCCAGCTGAGTAACATCACGTATTTCCATGGAGAATTAGGATTTTGAGGAGGGGAGGGCTTTACATACCCTAAACCTAACAAATGCACACAAACCCCACCAACTGAAATGTGTGTTTCTTTGAATACATTTTCCATAGACTTCTGCAAGGTCTTTTGTGATGGGAGCAATAGCCAGGAACTGGCTTCATGCACCACAGATGTCAGAAAGTGAATCTAGGGCAGCAAAATATTTCCCTCTTTGGACAGTGGGGACACTTCCCAGTCCTGGAGAAGCACATGAAATACAGACAAGAGTGGGGAGAGCAAACTGCTGAGCTGGTCTGCAGAGCAAAGGCTCGGCCTGCAGTCCGAGGGAGCCCAGGGTCTGATGGGATTAACCTGCTTATCTGCTTTTCTGCCTTTCAGTTAGGATTTAGTTAACAATTTCCTGGATCTGCATCAGCAAGAAGAAATGGCTGTTCCTGGGATTCAGAAAGGTCACCAAGAGGCCAAAGATATTTAAGCACAGAGTTTGAGACTTTTAAGGTGTTAGAAATGCATAGGCTGGAGTCAAAACCGGAAAGTAGGTTTTTGGCATAAGGAAAGAAGAAGCTTCTAGCAAGGACTGTCTTGCTGTATCTATGTGCATTTGTAAGCAGCAGGAGATGTTCACACTCCTATTTTGTGCCGGCTGTTCGTCCCTTGTGCCGGCTGTTCGTCCCTCCACACCAAACCCACCCCGTGCGCTGCTCCCTTTGAAACCAGCAGCAAAGCTTCCCACAGGCTCGAGTGCTCCCTGGGTGCGTGGTGTTTGGGAGGCCATTCTCCCCGTGCTGCAAAACCTGGGGCCCTGACTTTTTCCACCCCATCTGTGCTTTGCCCACCAGCAGGCATCTGCTAGGTGCCTGCTTTGAAGCGTTACTCCTCTGCAGGCAAAAAAAGCCCCTCAGATTAATGGTCTGCCTAAAAGCTAAAAAGAAAAAAAAAAAGAAATAATTTTAAATATCACATTAAAATGCCATTCCACATGTGAAAGGATCCATTAAAACTTTTTATAGAGCTTTTTACATTTGTTTCCCCTGTTTTACATTTTGTTCTGGATTCAAGTACTGCTCTCTTATAATTCTCCTTTGTAATAAACATTTTTCCCTTGGTTGGCTCTGCTCTAACAGGGACTATTTGCTGTGCAGAGGGACTTTTGCCTAGAATAGTGCTTTTCTTTCCAAAATCACCATTTGCAGGGATACAGCCTGGGCAGGAGCCATGGGCTTGCTCCTGGAGGTGTTTCTGCACAACTTTTCTTAAAAAATTTTTTTTTTTGAGGGATTTGAAGAAGCACACCCAGGCCTCACCCTCTGGTTCTTCTCTTCCTTAGAAGGAAAAGTTTCTAAGGTCCAGCAGGAATCCCTGGAAATATTCAAGGCCAGGCTAGACGGGCCTATGAGAAATCTGGTCTAATTGAAGATGTTTCTGTTCATTGCAGGGGGGTTACACTAGATAACCTTTAAAAGGTCCCTTCCAACTCAAACTGTTCTATGATTCTATGATTTTAATTGGGCAGGTGGTTCCCTCCTCATCAGGACTGTGGGCAAAAAATAATAGAGCTTTAGCCTCCTTTTTATTTTTTTTTTAAGATTTTAATTAATAAGTATTGGAAGAGTATCGACACAAGCTCTACTGTCTGTGGTGGAAGTCGGGAGCTGTGGGACGTGTCCTGCATCCTGCCCAACCTGTTCCCTCTGCCTGGGCTGGGGAGATGCTCCCCATCCTACCTGCCTGCTCAAGGAGTGAGAGGGGAACTGCTCATGGTGCAGCTCTCACCCCAGGCCTCTCCTGAATGAAACCTGCTCCTCATGGCACGTTGTTTATGGAGAATTGGTCATGTCAATTGTTACCTTGTTACTCGGAAAATAATTTTAAGACTTCAAATTTAGACTAGAGTCTACCCCTTAGATGGATACACATTTGTGAAAGCTAAATGCTTGAAACAAAGCCTCTCAGTACACTGGGAATGGCATGGCTGCCCTGATGGGCATTTCTCAGGAGCAGTAAGAGTTTAACATCAGCATTGCCATGCCCCTCTTATGCACAGCTCCTCTTATGTCTGTACTGCCTTGTCACTGTACCTGCTGCTGGGGCTTTCCTGCCCTTCCTCTGGCTGCTTGGCATCGGCACACCTGAGCCTTGCAAACCGAGGGTTGACTTCAGGAATGCAAATAATGTTCCCTGTACATCCACACCATGTTTCTAAAAACCTTTTCCTCTTGTTCCTTGTTGCCCTGGAGGGTAATTACTTCAAAGAGCAGCCCTGTTGCCTGGTATTTCAGTTTATCTCATTACCATTGTGTTTGCCAAGCCAGCCAGCTTTGCCAAAAACAGAATCAAGGTTGTTGGCAGTGCTGGCTGGCTCGAATCTTCACTCCCTCTGCCTGCGGAGATGCTAATTTCCCCTTGATTGCAAACCCTGCATTCATCTTTTGTGAATAAGCCGTGCCTACAGTCACGGCATAATGGCTTTAAAAACCTGGGCCCGAGCCTGCGGGCCCCTCTGCTCGGGCCGCCAAAGGCAGGGCTAATGGATGCTGTTAGGATATTTACTTGCCACTTTTTTGGCCCGGGGTAGCAGCTGGCTGGCACCCACGGCTGGCAGAGGGCAGGCAGGAGCGTCACGTTGGAGAGCTGCTTGGCAGGCAGCGCACCGAGGGGAGGAGCTGGAGGAGGCACAGCGATGCGGATGGACGGATGGACAGACGTGCCAACAGTCGCCAGAACAGAGGTAAGAGCTGACAGCTTCTGGCTCTAGGGGCTTCCCTGGGCTTCAGGAAGACTAGCACAGCCTCAGGACACCCTCAGGATGGTCTTAATATAATCTGATTTCCCTCTTCTCATCTGGAGTTGATTGCAACAAACTATGTGTAAATTTTTTAAAAGTCTTTCATGCAAAATGCTGAGCCAGCAGTAGCGCAGCCACAACCTGAACAATTCATGCTCACTCTGACTTGTGTTGGCCTTGCCAACATGGTCAGAATGGGGCACCAAGTTTTGGAGTGCTGCTTAAAGTCAGTTTAATGGCTAAGGATTATTTTAGTGTTTTTAAGATCCCTAAAATCAGATACTCCTAAAAAAAAAAAAATTTAGCAAAGCCTGGTTCTGTTAAGCCAGGTGTGAGCAACACTTGCAGGGATGTATGGCATGGGGTGGACAGCCACATCCCAGGGCTTTACATCCCTGTTTAAGATAAACCTGCCTCAAGTGATGCTATGGCTGTTGCTAAGCAACAAGTGATGCTTGCTGTAGCAAATATTGCCCTCTTAAAGGTACATTTGGAAAGAGCAATATGCTGTGTGCATGAAATTAATTTGCAGAGGTATGGATTTGTATTTGTTAGTGGCAATAAACTTTGGCAATGCTTCAGTGTGGCATTAAAATGGAATACAATGTGGCATGAAGATATTGCATAGCAAAAGCATTAAGCCCTCCCCTTTAATTAATTGGAACTTAAAGCTGGGATATCTTACTCACCAAAATAAATTAACAGTAAATCAGGTTACAGAATAAATTAACAAATTAAATTGGGTTAGTTGGAAAGTTTAAAAGGAAGAGCATCTGTGAGCTGCTTGCATTGGAAATACAGTTACACAGTCTTGAGTTGGAAGGGAGGGATCACATAGAGATGTAACTTGTCCTAGTGTTGCTTGATTTTCACTCTTTAACATCGAAAGACTGAACCTGTTCTAAACATGGATTAAAACTCAGTAACGGTGTAATGCCCACCAGAGTCAAAGCAGTCATACTGAGAAAGGCTTTTGGCTGCTGATCTTCTGTCTTTGTGAATAGTTGCTAGAGATTTCCAGAGGATAATGCTCCTTTCACAGGCCATCACAAACTCCCTTTTTCATTATCTTAGGCTTCTTTTCCTCCACTTGCTTTTTTCCACCAGCAATAATTTCAGTTTGTCTCCTGTGCCTGCAGAAGATGCTCCCACCCCTTGCTTGCTCCCCAGGGACATACCCCATGTCCAACCTGTGGATACAGCAGCTGTCATCACCCCTTAACGTTGGCCACTGTGGTGACTTTGGACACTCACAGGGACATTTGCAAGGCCTGGGTTGAGGTGCTGCTGGCTGTCAGAGTTGCTAGGAGGGACTGGAGTGATGATGGTCTTGCCATGCTACAGAACTTCCCTGTGCTCCTTCAGTCACCCTGGGCTTGCTCTGCTGCCATGGCAAGGCTGGAGAAACTCTCATCTGCTGGCAGCAGCGAGAAGGGGAACCGTGGCAAGGTATTTTAACTGTATTACTTTCAGGTGGTTGCTACATCTTTTCTAATTAAAATAAAATCATCTTAGGACTCCTGAAATGAATGCTTGGTATAATAGATTCAGAAAGTGATGAAAATGTTTTCATTAAATAGTGAGAGAGAGAGAGAGACCCTGCAAGGCATAGCATTTTATCTCAACTCTCTAATAACATTAATAAACTCTTTAATCTTTGTCACGTTTATGACTTAATGGCAATCCTTAAAGACATGACAGACAAGTAAGAGCTGCCAGGTTCCTTTAACCTATAAGCATTCGTGTTCTTTGCAGGATTTTGATTAAGTGGGAAATTCCTCTGCAAGGGGCTTTATTCTCCATGTAAATCTGTGTGGTCGGTGTAAGTGGCAGAGGATGCTCAGCCCCAGCTGGGACCAGGGGATGGGGTGGCATCTCCCTTTTCCACGACCAGGAGCCAGGTGGCTCCTTCCCTGCCATCAGCCAGAGGTACTTGTCCGTCCTGGTGTGACCAACCCTTGTTGTTTCCCTTCTCCCACCTGTGCTGCCCAGGTGCTGACCTGACCCTGCCGATTGGCTTTGTTTCATTGCTCACCTGGAGGACTTCAGCTCTCCTTTCCATGAAAAGTATGTTTAAAGTGATTGATGGTGAGCTGTATGTTGTATTCTTTTAGGCTGCAGAGCACTAATGATCCCCACCCCTGTTTCTTTTCTCACAAACTCATGGGCCTGTGGTGGTCTGTAATTTCAGACAAATAATATTTGCTAAGAAACAGCATTAGGAGAGTGTCATTTGGTTGCAAGGTCAGCATTCCAGTTGTGGATGGCAAGAGCTGCCAAGTCCAGACTTCACTCTACCACAGTGTGCCATGTGGTCCAAAGAAGCAGGTATCCAGGGGAAAGACAGTATAAATCATGTAATTAGGGGGCAGCACAATAAGATGGGCACTGCTAGGGATCCCCAGCCTTGGGATTTTCTTTTCTTTGTTGTTTGTTTTGTTTTGTTTTCAGCAATCTGGAATTTTCTAACCATCAAGTTCTTGACTACAAAACTTAATTAAAGCTCCTTTAATGCAAGAGTTTTGTGTTTAAACTCCTAGGTTGATTCCCCCCCGCCCCTTTTTTTTTTTTAAGTGTTACATGCAAGTGCAGCCTTTTTTCCTCTGTTGCTGGGGTTTGGATCCATTTCTGCAGCTGCCACCCCACTGCTCCCCATCTGGAAGCACAAGGATGCTCCGCTGGTGGGATGAATCCAGAAAAGTGTCATCAGTGGCACCTTGACCCCCTGGGGACCCTGCACCCTTGGGAGGGCTGTGGCAGCTGCATCCCTTCCCCAACTGGGGCACTACTGTGCCCAAAAACAAAGGCTGCCACACAGTAGAGGTGGTATTTCACACAGATTTGTTTCAATGTTATCTGCTACACACATAAGTACCAGCTTGGTAAATTCACTCTTGGAAATGATAAGCTGGAGCCTCTTTGGTTGTTTCTCAGTCACATGCCAGTAGTAAAATGAAAAATCACCATTAACCCCCTCTTTTATTTGCATAATTTTGATGCTGTCAAAAAAAGAGACAATACTCATGTAGCATAAGGAGAATTTTTAAATAGAAGCATTACATTTTAAAACCCTAATAAAGATAAAAGCAAAATAAACACTGGAATTGGAATTTAGAGAATGAGAGAAGAAAGATTAGGCTGTGCTGATGCAGTAATGAAGGTAGTGGCTGGTAACAATTTTTAATAGCACATTAATGCTGAATTACTTTGGAATTTCTGCAGGAGCCGAGATGACATCCACATAAACACCAAATGAATTCCAAATGATTGGTATTATCATAAAGAGCACCAAATGAATTAATAATGATGGAACACTTAAACTAAAACATTATCTTCTCTAATCTGTTGTCTCTTTTATGCACTGCGCAATTCATTTTTAGCCAACTATGACCCTTTCTTTCGTTTGTCTTTTAATTTAAAAATATATATATTTATTTTTGCACGGATGTTCTGCTCCTGCACTGTGTGAAGTGGGACTTGGACTAGTCCGTCTTCATAACAGTTTTGCGCTGGCATCACAAAATTTAAGAGATAGATGGGAAGACATCTGGACATGAGACGTATCGCTGGGAAAATGACTATGACTAATAAGAACCATAATAATAACGATTCCCTCTTGATGGTCCCACATGTGCAGAGACCTCAGGGCACCCTTAACAGCGTTTAATAAACTAAATGGCTCACTTTACAGCAACGCAATATGTCTCCCCCTCCCACGGAGAAGCCCAACGGGAGAGGAAGCCTGAGCTCGCAGTCTGTGTAGATGAGCCGAAAAAGAACAGAAAGCAGGAGCCTGGGTCTGCTTTTGGGTGCCCCGTGGGTGCCAGGGAGGAGCTGAGCCCCAGCAGTGTTGCTACGTGTGTGGAGGCTCTTTGGGGGCCCCCACCCCTGCCACATGGGGGGTCCTTGGCGCAGCCTGGGGAGGGGACACCAGCAGCAGCATCGCCTGCCTGTGGGCAGCGGTGCCCCGGTCTCGCCAGGTCCCACCCCGCGGCCGTGCGGGGTGTGCGCACTGACATATTAGCAGTCAAATGACATTTAGAGAGCACAAGTCTCACTCTCTCCTGCAGGCCAAGTAAATATCATTAGTAATGATATTAAATCTCAAATTGTGCTCCTGCACTATGGCAACCACTCAGCAATTTGCCATTGCAGCTTGTTCCTAACAATTACTTTCATAGACTTTATTTCTTAGAAAACTATTACTGACCATAATCGTCTACATGGCATGACATGAAAATAAATAATAATTAAAAAGAAGAGAAAAGAAGAGAAAAGAGAAAAGAAAAAAGAAAAGTAAAGAAAAGTAAAGAAAAGGAAAGGAAAGAAAAGAAAAAAGAAAAGAAAAGGAAAGAAAAGAAAAGAAAAGAAAAGAAAAGAAAAGAAAAGAAAAGAAA